>NC_060278.1:8777906-9077906 GCF_021613505.1 Equus quagga
AAGAGAAATGACATCTTTATTATACTAGGCAGTAAGTGAACCTCCTCTTTGCTCCTGAGGGAGACATTTCTATCCTTCATGGCTGTTAGTTACACAAACATACTTCACAAGATAGTAAGGAACAAAGAAAGGCAGTGCCTCTGCTTACAAGATCTACAGAAATGTGATGGATCCAAGCATAATTTTCCTTCCAACAAAATTTGCACCTCATTTCTAAATACCTTCTTGGCTTCTGGTAAAATTTCCCATTGGGCCTGGCCTGGTGGCATAGCGGTTAAGTTCGCACTCTGCTTTTGCAGCTGGGGTTTGTTGGTTTGGATCCCAGGCGCGGACCTATGCACAACTTAGCAAGCCATGCTGTGGTAGGCCTCCCACATATAAAATAGAGGAAGATGGGCACAGTTGTTAGCTCAGGGCCAGTCTTCCTCAGCAAAAAGAGGAGGATTGGTGGCGGATGTTAGCTCAGGTCTAATCTTCCTCAAAAAAAAAAAAAAATTTCCCATGATTATGCTCTTCACTGGTCACTCTGATTAATCTGTCCAACAGAGCTGGGACCAGAGCCAGTCTGTTTGTCTTACTGTGAACAGGGTAGCAGGATGAGGCCAAACTGCCTTGTCCTCAGCTGTGCTCCCTGCTGAACAAATGCCGTATACCTTTGGGGTCTGCCTTAGAGAACCACATGGCTTTCTCTTTAAGTTTCTGTACTGACTTTGTACTTGACCCAAGGCATTGGTCTAAGTACTGCAGAGTGTTAGGGAACGCACAGATTTGGCCCTGGCCCGCAAGCAGGAAGTCTAGGGCTATTTTGTCCTTCATAACAATCCTGGCCAGTGAGTTGAGACTAACCTGAATAGCTCCAGGGCTGAGGTGATGTCACTGATCACCTCAAAGTCAGGAAGAAATTTCAAACTTTTGAAATTGGATGATTCTCATTTTCGGGATAATTACCTCAGACTGTGCATAATTAACAAGTCAGTCATCCTTCTAGGAGGGCCCTCCTACCCCCATAATCAAGAATATCCTTACTTTGGAGCTGTCACAGTTGTCTGCGGACTACACGATGGTGTAGCATGTTTAAGCATGGTGGTTGCTTGCTTAAAAACTTGAAAACCTTCTAAGGTACAAATCACTATATTGTCTGAAGAGAGGTAAGTTAGTGCCTATGAGGAACGTATTATTTACAGTTGTTGTGCCTTTCTCCCCCAAATGAGACCTACTTAAGTCAGGGAGCACAGGCTGGTGGTTTCTCCCATGTTGCCTCCTGGACAGCTGGTAGGCCTTAGGGCTCCCAGTTCAGTACAAATAATTGAGCCTAGTCCTTGTTTTGGAGAGATTACCTGAAGGCAATCAGTCTAGTCTGTCCTATTTATTATCTGTGCCACCAGCCAGGTGGCATTCATCTGTCTCTTGGAATGACTGAAGGATAGCTACAGGAATGGCGAGGGACGAGGCGAGGGAGGGCAGCCTGGGAAAGACACCGGAGGTATTGACGAGTGTTTTGTGCGAGAGAGAGGTGCCGCTGCTGAGACAGTCCTCTGCTGCTCCCTGAAGCCTTCGCAGTGAGGTTAGGGTGTGGTCAGAGCCCTCCGGCAGAGTCTGGCAGACCCCGCAGGCAGCTCAGTTTAAGGTGCTTGCACGGTGTGGGAGAGCTGCACAGGGCATTTTCCATTGTGAGGAATGCTCCAGGGCTGGTTCTGATGGACACAGATGACTTCGTCCCTCCTTGTTACCTTCTCGGGTCTCCAGTGTTTCTTCTACAGGCACCAGGGTGGTGGTTCTCCTTCCACTGCCACAAAATCAGCGTGTCCCCTTCCAGCAGCTGATTTTTCTCTTTTTCGCAGTCGTCCCTGACTCTCTCCCAAACCTTTTGTCTGAAAGGGTCAGGTGTAAGAGAGGCAAGGGCATTTTTATTAAACTTACAAAGACTTTATTATGTCTCCCACTTTGGCATACATGGTCCACTGTAAGGGAACTTGGTGAGCAATATACTTACTTACCAAGTGGTCAGTATCTGTATTATCTAAGACCACAGAAATCCAACAGGAAAATTCAAGTGGCTGAACTAGAATTAAGTTGGAATTCCCAGGGCCTGCTTTTGGCTGGGCTGCCACCCAGAGGGTGGACCAGTCAGGCCAACCCAGAGGTCCCATTGGGGGAAAGAAAGGAGCATCGTACTCAGGAATGGTCAGGGCAGAACGCAGGTGGCCAAGAGGAGATGATCTCTTCCCCGGGGACAGCTGCATTCCGCAACCAGACTGCTTTACTGATGTGTGTGAACCAGGAAGAGGAAAAGTATTAGAGTCAGAAACCAGGAAAGTATTATAGTCAGGAACCTTTTCTGGTTGATAAAAAAATTTTTGTTTAATTATGGTAAAATACATACAATTTCCCATCCTAAGCATTTTTCAGCATACAGTTCAGTAGTGTTAAGTGCATTTGCCGTATTCTGCAGCCAATCTTCGGAACTCTCTTCATATTGCAAAACTGAAACTCTGACCCCCTGGAACAGCACTCCCCGTTGCCCTCTCCCTCCAGCCCCTAGCAACCACTGTCCTACCTTCTGTCTCTGTGAATATGACTACTCTAGATACCTCATATTAAGTGGAATCATATAATATTTGTCCTTTTGTGACTGGCTTCACTCTGCATGATAGTCTCAAGCTTCCTCCATGTCATAGCCTGTATCTGAATTTCCTTCCTTTTTAAGGCTGAATAATATTCCAGTGTATGTATATACTGCACATTGTTTATCCATTCTTCCATCGGTGGATTCTTGGATTACCTCCACCTTTTAGCTCTTGTGAATAATACCGCTATGAACATGAATGTACAGATATCTCTTGGAGACCCTGGTTTCAATTCTTTTGGGTATATACCCAGCAGTGGAATTGCTGGATCAAGTGGTAATTCAATTTTTAATTTTTTGAGGAACCACTGTACTGTTTTCCACAGCAGCTGTACCATTTCACATTCCCCACTGCAATGCACAGGTGTTCCAATTTCTCCATATCCTTGTCAACACTTATTTTCTGCTTTTAAAAATTTTAAATAGTAGCCATTCCTAATGGATGTGATATCTAACTGTGGTTTTGATTTACATTTCTCTATTGGTTAGTGATATTGAGCATCTTTTCATGTACTTATTGGCCGTTTGTATATTTTCTTTGGAGAAATGTCTAATCAAGTCCTTTGTCCATTTTTGAATCTGGTTGTTTTTTGTTTTTGAGTTTTTTGCGTTGATTTTTGGGGAGGCTGTTCCAGCACTCAGCAATACAAGATGCCTGTGATAGGGAGTCTGGAAGGCCATCACATACTTTAATTGTTAGTGACTTTTGGGATAAAAACATATTGTCAGACTGCAGATGATTTGGAAAATGAAAAAACATGATACAGATTAGTGTCAAGGGCAACAATGGTATGGCGAGAGTCAGTTGATTGGACTGGAATAGCAATACCGTAACCTGAAAAAGTGTCATCAGCGGTGAGGCCTCACTGATAGTCTGAAGACGGGCTCAAAGGTCTGATGTAGCCAATTTGCCAGTAGTGGGTAATGTGGCCCCTCTCACCCTGAGACACAAGGGTCTTTTACTGGGAGTCACAAGTCTGAGATGGAGTGGTTGCCTCTGCCTCAGGAACATAGAGTCCTTTACGTTGTGTCTGTTCTCTGCTGGTGCACGTGTTGACACATCTGGCATGATTTTGGATCAGGCAGCACTGAGGGCAGTGTGGGCTGGATCAGTAACTTGATTCCAGGTGATCTCATCAGACAGTGGGCCCTTACCATGGACATCTATATTAGTGACCCAGATGGTCTGATCAGCAACTGCAATTAGTTTCCACACTTTATGGCCAAGTTTTAGTATGTTAGTCTGTAGTTTTCCAAGTGGCATATTGAACAGCTAGACCATTGGTAACAGCCGCAGAGTCAGTGAAAATAAAACAAGGTGTATCAAGGGGAATTTGACTGTATCTATGAGAACGTCCTTGAGTTCTGCCCATGGAGCAAAGCAGCCACACCCATTTTCAGTTCTGTCTAGCTGGCACTGAGGTTGAACACCACAGCAGCCCACTGGGCACCGTAGGGTTTCAACTTAATCACTGGTGAGTCAGGCGCAGAAATTCAGGGGATCCTCTGTGAATCAAGGGCCCCAGTGAGTCAGCAGCGTTGGTTTAGGTGGCAGAATGGAGGATAAAATTTCCCCAGAGAGATAGCTGCCACTTTTTCATGTAAGGCTGAGATGCTATAGGGGCTAGGCTGGCTGCATTCTTTAATATACCGTGTCCACGTGATAAGAGAGGCTTGTTAGGTCCTTCCTACCTTGTTTGTCTTTGAGTTTGAGTTGATCCATCCCCAAATGGGAAACTTTTCAAAAGAAATAAATCTGGTGGCTGTGTTAGGGAGGCATTGAATCCATACCCAAGGGGCATCTCCAGTGGAGGCTGCTCCTCTCGCCGCAGGCTCCAGTCAGTAAAATCATCTGTGAACGGAGACTTGTGCTCAAAGGAATCATAAGGATTGTGGGGCGCTAAAGCTCCCAGTGCTTTTCTACACATGGCTCTTCACAGTTGGCACAACCCCCTCTGGCACTGAGGAGCATTCACAGTGCAGGCATGTAAAAGATCAGTACCGAGTATACATTCAATGGTGAAAGCCACAAATAGTAATACGTTGAATTGGTCCAAAGAGCCCCACCCAAAAGGACAGGTTAGCTTGTCTTCCCCACTGTGAACCCTACCCAAACCTCCGTAACTGAAACAGGCACCCTCTGCCTCCCCAGAACAGGTGTGAAGGTGATGTGGGCTCCTGGATCTAACAGCCGTAAAATTTTGATTCCCTCCCCTCCCCAGAGTGATCTAGCACACCCTAGGTATGTTTAGTCTTCTTCCATTTCCCTTGGGGACTTGGGGAACTAAACTCTACCCCTAATCACCTTTCCCTTTAAAGCAGCTGAGGTTGGGATGTAGGGGGAGGTGGGGAGAGTGCAGCAGCTCTGCCCCAAACAAGGTGCATTTACTTTCAGTTTTGAGCGGTGCTGTAGCTGCATGCTGGTCAACCAAATAAATCGGTGGTGTTTTTGGTACAAAGCCCTGTATTCTGAGGCAAGGTCATCATTACTGATATCATCTGTTTCTGTTTGGGAACACCTTGGATACAGCAACTACAGCCACATTGCTTTCTTACAGGGGCCATGTGTTTGTACCCTTTGGCTAACTTGGGCTTGATCTGCACAGTGGCATCATTGTTTTTAGGAGTCCACATAATGCAGGCTATTTGCTGCTCCATTGTCAAGATAACAGCTCTTAAAACCTTGCTTGATTTCAGCATAAGGACTAGGAGTTTGCTGAGGCTGGCAGGACTAACAGCAAGAATTGATGTAGATTCTTTGGACGAGTTTCTCATTCTGCACTGAATCACCTTCATCATCATTTTAAACCCAATTCAATACAGTAAGAGCTGGAAGACTAGTCAGTGCCCATGGGAGTTTGTCTCAGGGGAATTCACCCAAGAGGACCAGAGCTCGATTATAGCAAACAGCATCCACTACCAAAAGATGCTGAGGCCTTTTAGTCATCTTGAATGGATTGACTATTGACAAGATGGACTGCGGGAGGGGCTGAGCAGTAAGAGCCAGCTCTTGCCACTCTTCTTTAACAAGCATTATGTGCCCTGCCCCCACATCTCCCAAGCACACCAGCCAAGGTTCTAAAGATTCTCCTGATTCTGCCCACAGTGGTTGCATTTTCCTCTTTTCATGCTCAGTGTAGACACATTTCTCTGTAATGTCTGAAAGGGGATAGAACCTTATGTGCTCCCAACTCCCTCTGCCAGACAAATCTTAGTACTAGTTGTTCACCGGGCTGACCTGCTGAGGCTGACTGTCAGCTTGGTGGAAGTTGACAGTAACCAGAGCATCATTCAGGCTGCTATCTTTGAACCTGCTTCCTGATACTCAACCTGAAACTACCTCCTCAATTCAGCCTCATTATTGGGCAGTAAAGTGGAGGACCATTCATTGGCTGGTTGACCAAACAATTTGACCAGCATGTTCACTCATAAAATTCCCGTGGACTTCTCTCAGTTCCTGTTAACTGGCTTTTCATTCCATTTCTAGAAAGCTTTATCTCTGTTAGCATTCCATCCTCATTGCCAAAACTGTCAAAAATTGTGAAGGGCTTAAGATTTTACTCTTCATGCAAGCTAACAAGTTAGCTTGCCACAATTTCATGGATACTATTAGAAGCTATGAGATTCTTGGGTCAGTCAAAGGATGTCATTACTCATGGCAATAGCAGTAGCTAGAGTGTCAGCATTTGTGCCAGATAACCAGCCCCAGTGTCCATAGGATACTGCAGAGAGCCGAGTGATGCCTGCACGCAGAGTTCGGTGCATTACAGCATAGGAACTCTCGGTTTACTGGACCAGATATTTTATAATGGGCAGTAAGCCTTCCTGACCTTTCCTCTGGGGGATGACGTTATCTTTATTTTACTGGACAGTAAACAAACCTGCATTTTGCTCTCCCAGGAGGAGCTCTATCTTCTAAGGTTGTTTACTGTATAAATGTCCAGCACAAAGGGAGTCAGTACCTTTTCTTGCAAGATGTGTAAATGTGCTAGACACCCAAGGAGAGTTGTTTCCCTGTACCTTGTTTTGGAGTTGGGAGAGCATTTTTTTTGTGTGTGTATGAGGAAGATTGGTCCTGAGCTAACATCTGTTGCCAATCTTCCTCTTTTTGCTTGAGGAAGGTTGTCCCTGAGCTAACATCTGTGCCACTCTTCTTCTATTTTATGTGGGATGCTGCCACAGCGTGGGTTGACAAGCGGTGCTAGGTCCGTGCCCAGGATCGGAACCTGTGAACCCTGAGCCGCCGAAGCGAAGTGTGCAAACTTAACCATTACACCACTGGGCTGGCCCCCATGGGACAGCATTTTTGATTACAGGTTCTTTCCCAAACAGTTTTTTAAATTCTGGTGAAATAGAATCTTAAACAAGCATTAACATTAAACTTGTTGTTTTCTGACAATATCTTTTCTTCCCCCCTCTGCTTCAGTTCAATTCACAGCCTTGCCTCTTCTCACTTAGACTACCGTAATTGCCTCCTAGCTGGTCTCACTGCAGTAGTCTTGTTCTGTCTGTCCTCAACACCTCTGCCAGAGGCATCTTAAAATGCAGATCTGATTATGTCGCTCAAATTTGTTATTGGGTCCCCATTACTATTAGGACAAAGTCTAAATTGTTGAACAGTTGTATAATCATTTCTCATGTCTGTCTACTACCCAGTTATTTTAAATGTTGGCAACTGAACTACAAAAAATTTATTTTAAACCATAAAGGTGAGTACTAGGGAGGCTGCGTGCTGCCAGTTTGTAACCTCTGCTCTTATTTATCGTCTTTTCTCTTACATCTTTGTCTGCAACATGCAGTTCTTTCTGCCTTGAATAATTTCCACATTTGCCTCTTATACTTCTGTTCATCCTGAAAAACCTACTTACTCTATAGCCTTTAAGCGAACCTTTCTCAACCTAGATAGGTATCTTGCTCAGAACACCTTTAGAGTAATTTCAGGTCAAGTTTTCATGTGTGGCTACAGCCCTTGTGTCATTGTGTTGTAACTACTGATTATTTTTTCCTTGTTTGCATGCCCACTAAATCAAGTGTAAGCTACTCAGAGCAGGACCCCCCTCCTTTTCCGTACACACCAAGTCTTTGGAAAGAAAATTGCTCTCCTGAGAATTGTTTTGGAATCAAATCCATTAAATTAGTTGGTGCTTTTAATCACTTTTCGATGTTCCCTGTTGTGAGCCTCGAGGATATTAATTTGCTTAATTTTGAAGGGAAAGATATAATATTCACTGGAAATAGACATGTGATTCAGTCTTATGGTCCAACCTATATAGTATGGTCTAAGATATGTGGACATTATATATCTTATTTACTATGCCTAATAATATTTTCTTGCTTTGTTTAAATTTAAAATATAGACTGTGGACATTCATAAAGAGAAAGTGGCTCGAAGAGAGATTGGTATTTTGACAACAAACAAGAATACATCAAGAACTCACAAAATAATAGCACCCGCAAATATGGAGCGCCCTGTAAGGTATATTCGGAAACCTATTGACTATACAGTGCTGGATGATGTGGGCCATGGCGTCAAGGTAAACACTTTTACATTGCGTTAACTTGAAACAGTTTATCCAGTAAATGTTTTGGATAGGAAATATGGTGATAAAGATAATTTTCTTAAAGAATTAATAGAGTCTCTTAGCTAGTAACTACCATTCCAATTTTCAAAGAACATTTATTTAATATTAGTTATGTATAATACTAAGCTTGAGGCAGAATTTTACCTCTGGAATAAGTTGTATTCGAGAAGGTAATAAAAGTTGAAATGACTATTCATTAATTAAGCCTTTTGAATCCTAGACTAATATTATAAATTTGTGTTGTGAATACCATGTCTTGCTTTCACTACTGAATGTTTAAAAATAAAAACATCTGTGTTCTCTAGAATTGGTTTAGAAAGTAATTATAAATACTTTAAACCTTTTATTCCTAAATATGTGTATATATTAATGCATCTGTGTGGATGTGAATGTAATTCCAGCAATCTATGAAAAGTAAAAATTGTATATAATTTTGTTCCATGCGCCACCCCCCACTCCCCCACCCCCTACCCCAACAGCCTTTTAGGAAAGAGGTTGTTGCCCATGTTCATTTCTTAGAATGGCAGAACTAGCTACTCTTGAAGGATACCTGTAGCCTGTCTACTTTTTGGGTATTCATGGGTCATTTTGCAAGCATCTGGAATGACCTGGATTCTTTAGCCATCTCTGCTCAGGATAAACTATTCCTCTGAAATTTGGTGGTCCCTTTCCTAGAGGACCATTATTTGATTTTGTTCCTTGTCTTTAAAATATTTATAATAGTTATTTAGGAGTCAGCTAGAATCTTGAAACTTTTCTTAGCTGGTTGATCTGACTCGTGCTATTGCTGGATCTGTTGCATTCTGAATTATCTGGGGTTCCTCATCCAGAGAGGAGTATAGCTGATGACACTGACTTTTGTTTTATTCTTCTCTGGGATTATTGGAATCTCCCCGTCACTGTCATGATGGAAATTATAGGTAAAGTTGGAACACTTTGCAAATGTAGAGGAGGAGACTACTGGTTTGTTTCTTGTATTTTTACCCAAGGATATGGCTAGGGCTGTATAAGAGCTTAAATTCAATTTTAATTTAAGATATTTTAGACTAGATTGATCTACAGGATTTGAATTTTGAGAGTCTGGAAGAACTTCTTTTGTATTATTGCCTGCCTTGGGATTAAAAATTTTATATATATACACACATATACATATGCACGTGCACACACACACTTAATGTTAGTCACTTCCGCTTTTGCCTAATATTGATTTTTATTCCTACTGAAGCAATACACACTCATAAAAAAAATTCTGTCATCATTTTAGAAGTGACTATCTTCTATTATCCCTAATAATTGTATTTAACAGTTCAATACATAGCACTTAGCAGAGTATAACATGAAACCAAATTTGACAAGGAAATTTTGTATGAGAAAATTCAACTGTTTCATCATATACGTATAAATGGCAAGTGTAAACACAGCATAATGTATACTGAAAGTATACAGATGTGAATTTTGGCAATCTCCTTTTTGTAATATAGATATTTTAGACACAGTTTTGTTTTTTAACTTTTTATTGTGGTAAAAGATGCATAACATAAAATTTACCATTTAACCATTTTAAGTGTATAGTTCTGTGGCAGTTACATTCATATTGTGTGGGCTATTTTTTAATACAACATTTTTGACTGGGGGTAGGAAAGTGGGTATATCGTAGAAAGTGTTATGTGGCCTATTTGTCCATTTTTTGTTTCTGTGATATACAAATGCAACATATAGTTGTTTTTTTCTCCAGTAGTCTCATTGCTACTTTATTTATCCATTTTTCTGACTTTCTAAAAGATCATTGCAGCCTTACTTATTTCTAAAGAATTGTAGAGCTGTGTGAAGGTTAGCAATTTGGTTAGTAGTTAATGAACAATGCCAGGGCCAAAATTATCAGGAGGAAAAGTTTAAATTTGTTTTAAAATCAGTATTTTAAGTATAAGGAGAGGCTGTCCTTACAGATCGAGAATTATTTTCTTATCTTTCGCCTACTTTTCTATTTAGAAATTTGTTTTCTTACTGATTTGTAAGAGTTCTTTTTTCTGTTAAGGAAATCAGCTCCTTATATATTGGCAAATATTTCTTCCTACTGTTTGGCTTTTGACTTTGATGTTTTGGTATTTTAAAAAATATATACAGAATTTTAAAAAATTGTATCCAAATATATTAATATTTCTTCTTATTCCAAGTTTTTTGTTAAGGTTTCCACACTCAAAGATTAATATTCCATCATATTTTCTTCTTTTGTGATGTAAATTTTAGTGTTTGGGTATTCCTATTTGTATTATCTCATTTAAATAATATTTATTATTAATGTATTTTATGCTATGAAATAAATGGTACACATAAGTTTAGTAGGAATTAAAAATATGGAAAAATATCTTAAAGTAAGTCCTGTTTGACTTTTGGAAATAATGTAAGAGATGGATAAGAGAATCCTATCTTAGAGAAACTACCAGAATCTATGCATAAAGGAGAAGGAAAAGGCCCTACCTAATAAGGGAGCACAGATTTCAGAATAAGCTAGAGTAGAGAAGGCTTGAATACTTAGCAGAGACATTTAGATTTATTTTTATAATGATTAACAACTGTATAGCATGGTTCATAATTTACGAAGGACTTTCCATATATGTGTGTGTTTGTTTTTAAGCCTCAAAAAGACTATGGGGCTGGGGCAGCCTGGTGGCATGGTGGTTAAGTTCACGTGCTCTGCTTTGGCGGCCCAGGGTTCTCAGGTTTGGATCCTAGGCATGGACCTACCCACTGCTCGTCAAGCCATGCTGAAACAGCATCCCACATACAAAGTAGAGGAAGATTGGCATAGATATTGGTTCAGCGACAATCTTCCTCAAGCAAAAAGAGGAAGATTGGCAACAGATGTTAGCTCAGGGCCAATCTTCCTCACTGAAAAAAAAAAAAGGAGAGAGAGAGAGACCATGGAATCTAGGAGTTGTTACGTTTTATTAATGGAGACACTAAAGCTTTCTAATATGTACCTAGGAGTGATATTTTTTAAAAATTTGAATTTTATTAAACAGAAGAATAAGCTAATGAATCATATGAAAGGAAGGATTGGCTGGCTTTAGAGGCTTTTAGTACCTGTGGTATGCAAAGCTTATGAGTTAGTTAGGGCCAGAAGATAGGAAGGAATCGAAGAGAATTCTATTGTTTTTGTCAACCATAAAAATAAAATGACCAGTTATCTTACCAGCAAAACAAATTTATTCAGGAATAGCCAAAGGATTGTAATTTCAGATGAGCATGCTATGGCAGACCATAAGCAAATCCGACAAACGAGAGAGGAACATTATTTTATAGAGAAAAAGGAGGAAATTGGGAGGGGTCATTTTGAACAAAAGTCCATTGGAGAGAGGCAGGAGTTCAGGGTAGTGATGTTTTTTCATTGGGTGAGTTGCTGGGGGAGTCACTTTCTGTTTGGGATACAACTCCTGTAATTAAGGACAGTATCCTGTTGATGACTTCGTTTAGGGTCCATAATTGACTGTCTTTCTGTTGAGGACTTCTTTCTCTTGGGGTCTGTAACTGACACTGTCTTTCTTGTAATTGACTTCAAGTGGTACTGCATGGGAGCTCCCCCTTCTGGCCTTCGGACTCCATTTTAAATGAAGTTTCCCTTTATTAATTTTCACATTTTCAACCTGAGATTCCAGGGAAATGGTAAAATGGCTTACCCATAAATGTAAATGTTAAGGAAATGCAGTGAAATCTTAAGGAAATAAAAAGTCTAGTTTTGCATGTATTTTGGGGACATTTAAGTGGAAAAATTTTGTAGATTGCCAGCTATAATATTTTGAGCTGTAAGATATAGAGATTATTTCCTTCTAATACTCCCCAACCCATATGTATATATAAACACACTCTTAATAGAGGAGGCTGAGCTCCATACAAGGTTGAAGTTTACACCATTGCATAGTCGCAGAGTTCAGCTAGAATTTTCATTCCCAATCAAATTCTCCTTTCGTTCTTTCATTTGGGACCAGTTTATACTTGAATGTGAACTTCTTTTTTGCTTTTTGTTCACTTAAAGCATCAAATGAGGGAAGATAGGTGGTCATATTTAGAATATTTCTCAGTTACTTTAGAATAGTATTTAGTGCATTGTAATGCTGTCACATTAGTATATCTCCTCTTCAAGGATAATATTATTATTCAAGTTTAATTTCTAAATCCAGATATGAAATGTAGCAGCTAAATGGGATTCCAGAATTGTTTTCAGATAAAAATGAGCAATATCATTCTAAAGAAGCAAAGAATACCAAAATTCTGGCACAGTTTCTAGAAATGAGACTATATCTAAGACCAAGTACATTCCTCCTTTGGATAATTTCCTTGGTGTTGCCTTAATGGTCACTTGAAAAATGATAGATACATATTTAGAATGGCAGATGTTATAGAAAGAACTGGAAACCCAAAAAATCTATAAAAAGTTATATTTTACGATCTAAAGATAGTTTTTCTGAAGCGGCCTAGCACATGTAGTGATGCTTTAGGACTGTGTGCATTATTTCATGTTATTCATATATACATATGTTCATATTATTTCATAGAAGTAACCTTTACGATCAAAGCAGCTGTTGTTCAGTTTTGAATCTTGGCTAAACTGGGTCCAGAAGAAAACTTAGAACGAGAGCAACCTGGAACTTCCCACTAATGTTGGCCGTCTCAGATTTGGATTCATAAGTTATAAATGAGAGAGTTTCCAGACCTTGTTTGTTTATTCCTTAGTTAGAATCTGGCTAAGCTATTACCGTGCATCGTGATGTTGTTTTTAAACACTGAGGTACTAGGCCCTTTTGTGAATTGGGAGGCAACCTGTGATTTTGAATTTTAACATTTGCAATTTGTCACCTTTATGATACTCTACTACCATTCAAATAATAAATATTCGTACTTGGGCATTCATTATCCAGTAAGTCTTAGGTCTTGTATGCTGATGTATTAAAGTAGCCTTACATTTAATGGGTTACGGTATTTGTGTTTAAATCAAAGTTAGTTTTTTTAATCATCCGTGATTCAGTTGGATTAGTTCCTTAGGATAAAGTACTGACCTAAGAACTTATTGGACCTGCATGAGATTGGTGTAATTAAGTGGTGGTTTCCTTTTGAACATATTCTTTTGAAGAAGATATGGTACACGTGAATATTTCCTTACTGCTTATGGATATCTTTTTCTTACAAAATATTTGAAATATGGCTGGGTAAAAGCTTATTAACATGAATTGCATAACTGTAAATGTAAACCTGTCCTACCAGATATAACTTATTTAGAATTAATTTCTACTTTTTCCCCCCTTTTTTTGCCAACGTAAAGTGGCTAAAAGCCAAGGTAAGAGATATTACTTATCACTTGATCCACAGTATACCCTCTATATTGATAGAGGCTGCAGAGCCACTAAAATTTGAGAACTCTTCCTATGTCTGTCTGCTTTTTCCCCATAGGATTTATGTAGATTAAATATACTCAAACTCAGTTCAAATCAGCAATGTTTAGCTTGAATGTGTTAATATATCAAAGATATATTGACATCTGCATTTATATAGGAACATTAATTTTGCTAACATTTATTGCTTTGCTCATTTTTTGATAGTTGCCTTGCTTTTATTGACTTACAATTAGGAGGTTTCCCAGACATCATGTATGACTTTGTTACTAAATTGTTAGGATAAAGATGATTTTTCAGATTCATATTTCAGCAAATTGACACTGAGATCTGTAGTTTATATTCATGTACACATTTCAGAAATTTTGAGGAACCCAGTATTTGAATGTAGATAAGTTTGATCTTAGTGAACATGTTTGACAATAATATAAAATCCACTAATCTCACCTGTATTTGGCTATAAATTGGTATGAATAGCACAAAATAATAGGAAAAGCCAAGTGCAAGTGGTTTCTTGACTTTTGAAAATGTGGTGAGTACCAAAGTCTATTATTTAAACTGTCTGGGAATCCTTACTTCACATTCTGATATTAAAAAAAAATAATACATGGTGTCAAAACACCAAGAGAACAATTTGATATAAAAATAAAGGCTTTTCTTTCCACATTTCAGCATGGAAATAACCAGCCTGCAAGAACTGGCACACTGTCGAGAACAAATCCTCCTACTCAGAAGCCGCCGAGTCCTCCCATGTCAGGCCGGGGAACGCTGGGGTAAGAATTCAACTACATTTTACAAGAAAATTCGTACGCTAAAGGGAAAGGTGTTTCTGGGACTTAAGTAAATATATGGATCCTTACTAAGGGCCCCTCTCCATGTGACGCTACTTTTTATAGATTGATTTTGGTTCTTATTTCCATAAACAGAATCCAAAATGAATCTGCCTGTTTTATAATATTCTCTATAGAAGTCTGTACTGACCTAGGAAGGTTCTTTTGTGTATGTGTAAATGAGCATTATTTATTTTTTATCTTCTAATTCGTTTTTTTTTTTAAATATAAGTCTTAAGTTTATTTCATAATAAATCCTCTTATGGTGACTTCACCTGTATTTACAGTATTTGTATTATGGAACTTTGAGTAAGCGGTCTGTTTTGTGTAGTTCAGCTTGGCAGCCTGCAGCTCTGCCGTTTCCCCTATTACTTGGTGCCTGAGACTCAGGGACTCTTTACCTGAGGTGTTTCTGACTGTGCTTCCGCTGGTGATCTTAGGGCCCTTGACACTTGCATAGCTTTGTGGGAAGGCCAGTAGGAGAAGAAGAAAAGATAGCACTTGGTGGCTCTTCCTTCTCAATTGTCCATGCAATAAAAATATTGAATAATTGGTAAGACATTTCTGAAAGATTGTTCACCTTGACATAGGAAATAATATATTAGATTCCTTCTTTTTTGGTGGAGGGGTGGGGAATCATTATTTTATAGTAACAGTTAACTTTTGTAGAGAATCTTAGTTTCCATTTTCATTCTGTAAACAAACCTCTTGTCCCTGGAAAAAACATATGAAATTATTAAATAGAAAAGTTAAAATCATTTATTGAGAAATTAATGGTGTTGCATTTAGGATCAGAATGTACTTGTCCGTATCTTTCCATATTGAGGTAGGAATAAATTGCAGAGGAGATATTTACCTTCCATAGTGTGTAAGGACAGTGGCTTGTGGGTGACTAAGCTGCGAATCATGTATATTTCAAAGTTTGATATTGAGCATTTAAAAAATTATAGCCATTATTTTTAGAAATAAGGTCAGAAAGAAAAGGTCAGGGGCTGGCCCTGTGGCCGAGTGGTTAAGTTCACGCGCTCCGCTGCAGGCGGCCCAGTGTTTCGTTGGTTCGAATCCTGGGCGCGGACATGGCACTGCTTATCAAACCACGCTGAGGCAGTGTCCCACATGCCACAACTAGTAGGACCCACAACTAAGAATATACAACTATGTACTGGGGGGCTTTGGGGAGAAAAAGGAAAAAAAAAATTTTAAAAAAAAGAAAGAAAAGGTAACATTTTAGTTTTTGTGTTAAAGTAACATAATTCATATACCCCAATTAAGAATTTCTTTTTCAACTTTGTTATTAAAAATTTTTTTAAAAAGGGCCCAGCTTGGGTGGCCTAGTTGTGAAGTTCAGCGTGCTCTGGTTTGGTGGCCTGGGTTCAGTTCCTGGGCATGGACCTACACCTCTCTGTTAGTGGCCATGCTGTGCTGGCAGCCCACATACTAAAAAATAGAGGAAGATTGGCACGGATGTTAGCTCAGGGTGAATGTTCCTCCCCACCTCAAAAAAAATTAACTGGTGTTATACTTGGTTACAATGGGACAATCACAGATTTGGGAGAAAATACCATTTATTCTTTCTTATTCGTTATTCCTTTTTCTATTACAATTCTTTAGACGGAACACTCCTTACAAAACCCTGGAACCTGTTAAACCCCCAACAGTTCCTAATGACTACATGACAAGTCCTGCTAGGCTCGGAAGTCAGCATAGTCCAGGCAGGACAGCTTCTTTAAATCAGAGACCGAGGACACACAGGTAAACCTTCAGGTTGAGCCTTTGAACAGCTGAGAGTGGGGGTTATTGACTGATGGCAAACTTCTTTAAAGTTACTAAGTAAAGGTAAGGTACTCCTCTAATGTTAATAGAATGTAAAAGTTGAGGGTAATAATATTATATATGTTCCTGTAAATTTGTGTCATAGCTTCTGTTTTTTAGATTTTTAAATATCTGTTTATACTATTAGCAGATTGATACTATGTCCTCCTTTTGACAGAGGTTCAGATGTATATTTGGGTCAAGGCTAAAGAATATTTTTTAAAATAGTCTTAAAAAAGATCACGGCAACCACTTTTAAATATTTTGGATAATAGGTTAAATATCAGAAATTATGCAATGTGATTTAAACTTTAAGAGGTTGGAGGAAAGAAGAATTAGCTTAAATCCAAGGAAGAATTTCTTAAGAGGGTTGATATACTAAAATATGTTATTGTATAGATTGTTAAAAAAAAAGTTTTAGGAATCAACTACCTAGTGGATTTTTACAAACTTGATTATGGAATGTAGCATCAGAAAACTATATGCTTTATTAAATATACAACTTGAGAAGATTAATACAAATTGAACACACTCATGTAACCATCACCCAGATCACAAAGTGGAACATTACCAGCAACCCAGAAGTCTCCCCTCAGGCCCTTTCCCAATTATTGCTTCTAAAAATAGCCCCAAAAGTAGCCACTCCATTTTTGGCCACTTTTTAAAAGCTGGACGAATTCATTATATAGCTTAATTTATTTTTTCTTCAATTTTACCTCTCACTTAATAACTTGGGCAAGGAACCTTTCTTTACCTTGACTTTTAGGTTGATGTGTTGGAGATACAACTTAGCAAAATCGTTTTTGGGGATTCAATTAAAGAGAGTACATCAAGTTCTTAGGTGCTGTGTAATTAATATCTGTGGTATTGCTACTGTTAGTAAATAAATTGATATGGCATATCTGCAATTACTGTATCAGGTCAAGTTCATTGAGGACCAAAATTGTTCTTTTGTTTGTTTGTTATTGAATTATTATATCAAAGCATGGTTTTTCTCTATAGTGGAAGTAGTAATAGTTTAATCATATTCAGCAGCCAGTTATTAAGAGTCACTTCATTAGATACTAGGGATATACCAATAAGATATAGTTCTCTTTTTCAGAAGCTCATTCTGTTAGAAAAGGGATCAACAAACTTTTCTATAAAGGGCCAGATTGTCAATATTTTAGGATTTGTGGGCCATCTGGTCTCTGTTGCAGTTACTCAGCTCTGTCATTGTAGCATGAAGGCAGCCATGGACACAAGTGAATGAGCATGGCTGTCTTCCAATAAAACTTTATATATGGCACCAAAACTTAAATTTCGTGTAATATTAAGGTGTCACAAAATAATATTCCTCTTTAGATTTCTTCTCAACTATTTAAAAATGTAAAAAACGTTCTTAGCTTACAGGTTGTAAAAATTGACCATGGGCCAGATTTGGCCCACGGCCTGTGATTTGCCAACCTCCATGATAGAAAAAAGGCCCTTAGGTCAATAATTGTAGTGCAAAATATTCAAAGATAAGTGCGAAAATATTCAAAGGTCTCTGATGCGATGGTGGCACAAAGCAGAGTATTGATCATTTGGCTTGAGGGAGTAGGGAGGCCTTCACATCAAAGCTATTTTTATTATATGAACAGCTTTCTTTTTTCTTTTCTTCCATTAACATGTGATAATACAATTATAGAATGATCATATTGGAGAAAAAAATAAAAATTTTACCTGGGCAGTGCAACTCTTTGCCCTGTTGAGTTTCTGGTCCTATTGAGCCAATGATTTTGATTTTAAAACATAAAACGGAACCTAAGGCTACATGTGCACACACACACATTTCCATACATGCACATGTGCACACACACATTACTGAAAACAACTGGGTAGTGCAAGGCCATATACCTAAAGGGACAGTAAATCTATAGGAATTAGAATAGTAGGGAATTGGTTAGAGTTTAACAGTATCGATTATTCTAGAATGCCCCACGCTGAAACTTCACTACTGTCTTTTTTTGTCATTTTGCTCATTTTCCAGAAAATTTCTGTTTTATCGCCCTTCTTTGAGTTGTGTGGAAGTTTTCATACTAATTCCAGATTAAAACTGATTAACCTTTTTATTAATTTCCATAGCAGCTCTTTTGTGGCATCCGTCACAGTATTTTTTAATGTTTTCCCATTCTCAACTATGAGCTCCATGGCAACATGGTTTATGTCTGCTTTGTTCACTGCTATTCATAATAGGTACTAAGTAAACCCTTGTTGACTCATTGTATTATAAGATTTTATTGGTCATCCATTTCTGAATAGGATGATCTGTTCTGATAGTTCTCAGTACTATGTTATGATTACATTGGTTTCCGATAGATTGATAAGTAGAGTAAAACTCAAGACAAGTTTTAGGGTTAAAATTTGTATTGAACAGTTTAAAAATTTGTTTTATATGTGTATATATACACACATACCATAAAAGGAGTGTTTATTGGCTTTGACTTGATTATTACAATTTTTTTATAAATCTCTAGAATTTCTTTTTTCACAATTTTTTCATGGCAGTGGAAGCAGTGGAGGAAGTGGAAGTCGAGAAAACAGTGGAAGCAGCAGTATTGGCATTCCCATTGCCGTGCCTACACCCTCGCCACCCACTATTGGACCAGGCATGTCATTTAGTAATATGTTATAATATGTGATTGTATTTATGAGCTTTATTATAGAAGTGGGAAATAATTTAGTTATATTAGATAAAATATTAAATTTATGTGATTGTTGCTAGAATAAACGCTAACAACAAATTTAAAACCATTTTTAGATTGGTTTTCACAGTCTTCAGGGTTTTACCAGCTGTTTCTCCTTTTACATAAAGCATACTGAATAACTTTACTAAATAATTTTTTGGCTGTTTTGCTTTAGAAATACTTGCTTTGGGCACTAGTCAAAATGATATTTATTATTTCAAGAGCAAACCAATTTATTGTTGATACCCCAATCAAAGGATCAGTGTATATAATATGAATTACATATCAGTGAGTTTTGATGCTGCCTTATAAGCTAGTATCTCAACTCTGGCGTTTGCTTGTTCTGTGACTTTACTACACTTATGTGTGATATTCAATACATATTTCAGTAAAATGCCATAAATATAAAATGGGATTAAAATAGGAAAAATTTTTTACTTTTTAGATTATATAAAAATTTAAGAAATCACTATAGAGCATTAAATTAGTCCTTTGATTTTTGGTAAATAAAATGAAGACTTTATAGTGTTAAAAATATACATTTTTCAAAGTAAGTATGATAAAACTGTTAGGAAAAAATCTTTAGCTTCTCAAGGATATTGTTAAAAAAGGAGAAAAAGCTACTTATAAAAACAGGCATATTTTATAGTTAATGCAGGGTTGAACTCAATAGCCTTTTTACCTAGTAAAATTCATACTCATTTGAACATGCTTTACATATGGGTATCTCTCTCTTTTTTTTTCTTCTTTCCAAAACATTGTACTTTCTTACTGTTTCAGAATGTTTAGTTCTCTTTCTTGCACTCTGACCTGAATTATAAACTATTTTATTAGAAAGCATTTCTGTCCCTCCTCCTTCTGGAGCTCCACCAGCACCACCTCTTCCACCACTTCACCCAGTGAACACTGTGATAGGTGAGACTGCATACCCGTTGGAGTGATGTAACTTACTTTGCATAATTCATAATAAACTCCTCAGACTGCTGGCTTTCATAGTATTAGGTTATAGGCAGTAATACAGAGATTAAAGTAGTAAATCTAATTTACACTAATTTCCTCTGGTTGAAAGGCCTCTGAAGTTACACAGAAAACAAATGTAAAGTAACTTTCTCTGTAATGTGAAATGTTTCTATGCTTAGTTTATAAGTAATTTAATGTGGTTTGTGTTTGTTATTTGTTTAGATTTTTCTAGGAAAATTATAGCAGTGATTGTTCAAGAAACTTTTTTAAATTAGTAATGTAATTTTTTTTAAGTTAAACTTGATTTGGAACTCCCTGGTATATATAGCAGTCAAAGGATTGGGGTGAATGTGGGGGACAGGAGTAAGAAAAATGGAAAAGAAAAAGATGCGTGGTGTGGGGTGCCCTGAGGCTTTCCTGTGCATCGCAGTTTGAAAAACTCTGATATAGCCCAGTACTTATGGCATCTGAGGATGTCATGAAACATTTTTTCCAATAAGATGCATTTAAATTGTTTCCAACTTGGGGGTGACTGGATTGAGCATATAAGAAATTCCAAATATAGACTCAGTGAAAACGGTTCATCCTAGAAATACACAATAGCAACAATCTGGGTAAAAGTGGATAATGAGATGTTTCAAATGATGAGAACTGAGTTTCATTTTAGGTGCAATAAAGCTGTCTTGCAACATCTTTTCAAAACATTGGCACTTGTAGTCAAAGGAAAAGGGCAAAAGGAGGTGATTTTAAAATTTCTAATAGTAGAAATTGTTGGCAGAAAGTCCATGTGAAAAAAAATGTCCTCAACCTAATTAATAACCAGGAAAATGAAAATTAAAACCACAGTGAGATACTATTTTCTATCCACCAGATAGGTAAAAATGTAGAAGTGCGCTAGTACCGAATGCTGATGAGGATACGCGGTAACAGGAAAGTACATTGCTGGTTGGAGTTTCTTAGTTGATACACTCACTTTGGAAAGTAATTTGTTGTTACCTCGTCAAGTTGAACAGGTTTCTACCTTAGATTTAACAGCTTCATTTCTAGATATTTACCCTAGAGTACTGGTTCTCAAAATATGGTTATGGGACCCCTACGTGTTGCCAAGGTCCCTTCATGGATTTTTTGAGGTCAGAGCTCTATTTATCATAATACTAAGACTTATTTGTCTTTTTCATTCTCATTCTGGCACAGTATACAGTGTATACAGTGGAATTTTCCAGAGGCTACGTGACATATGATAAAATCATTGCTTTGACAGCTAATGGAATGTGTATTTGTGTCCTCATGTGTTTTAAAGATATATCAGTTTTAATTTTTAATATGGTAATTACCTATTGCTATATAGCTACCACCTCAACAAAAGCCTTTTGAGGTTCTCTCATTTTGAAGATTGGACCCTCAGACCTTAAAGTTCAAAAACCACTGCCCTAGAGCAGTGGCTTTCCGAGTGTGATCCCCAGACTGACAGCATCATCATCATGGGGGTACTAGGTAGAAATGTAAGGTCCCATTCCAGACCTGCTCAGTCAGAAACTGAGGACTGGAGCCCAGCAATCTGTACTATCACAAGCCCTCAAGGTGAACTTCTGATCAGCACTGAAGTTTGAGAACCACTGTTCTACAGAAATTCGGGAACCGTATTTAGGAATGTTCATAGTAGTAGTATTACTATCAAAGGAAAAGAGCAAGCCAACAGAATACAACCATCCATTGTAAAAGTTTATAAATTTGCAAAATCTCTCTGTGTATTGTTTAAGGTTATACATATCTGTGATAAAAAAATTCTATGTAGTAAAGCAAGAGAATGTTTAATTACATACCTTTTGGGGTTTGGAATCCAGAAGGGGCAAACAGGAAGCTTCAGTGATACTGGTAATATTCTATTTCTTGGAGCTGGGTATTCATCCTATCTTATTTTTCTTTAAATTTATATATATATGTATATAAAATTACATTAGTATATATAAAACCATATGTATATGTATTATTTGTATGACATAATTATGTATATATATCAGTCATATACCCTTTGATATTATGACTTATTTCATAATAAAATATTAAAGTAAATTCTAAAATAGGCATAGTTTGAAACTGCTAAATAGTTGGGTTTTGATTTTAAAATCCCCAAAATAAAACTTGGATTTCATACACTTTTTATACGTCAGAGAAATATGAAAATCATTTTACAGAGATTTCTGTTAAAAATAGTTAAATGCTTACTTCTTAGCTCTCTTGAAAACTTAGCTGTCCACAATTACTCATTCATGAAGGCTTTGGAATAGACTTTAAAAAAAAATGTGTTTCTATTTAGAAAATGAATGTGTGGATGATTCAGATAATTATTAGTGACTGCCTATGGCTTGGGAGCTCCAAAATGGTAAATATTAGCACTTCTTTCAGTGAACAAGCTCTGCTGTATGGTTTCATCTAATAACTTGTATGACCTCTAGGAGAAGTTAAATTGGACGATTGAATGAAAATAAACTATGATGCTGTCTTTTTGCCTCCTCAGTCATGGTTAGATGTTTGGCTGGGGCAAAGAGGGTGATATTAATCCTAAAGTTACCTTTGGAAAGTGTAGTTAACTTTAGAGGCTTTGAACTGTATTAACCTTTTAAATATTAAACTTTGGAAATGTTGGTAAAGATGATATTGAATAAAATTTTAAGTGTTATTAATATTTTAGTCAGATATGCATGATGATGATTAAAAAAAAGGATTGCTGTGGGTGTAGGGTGGAAAAAAAGCCCTCCATGTAGGGAGAAAGCTAATGGATTTTCTACATAAAGCTGCCTTAAAATGTCCATATTTTACACAGTCTCAAATTTTTTCTAGTTTTGTCAGGTACAGAAATTTAAGTGATAGAGAAAAGTATGTTACTCTTAAAAGTTTGGAGATGAACAACAAATCTGATGTTTTGAAACTGGAAATTGTACTTCTAAAAATTATTCTACTATAATATGTATTAATAATAACTGCTAATATAATATTCAAATAAATGTAGTATATGTGGAAAATATGCATAACTTTACATTTTATAATTTAACTTGGGTTTGGCTACATAGCTTCTTACACTGTGCTTCTGAAGATTTGACACTGGGAAGGAAGAAGTTTGTACACCAGATATTAATACATTCACATCTAGAAACTGACACTTTCCTCCTCAGACTATCTTTTGGTACTTATTTTGTTGGAGAGACAGTTTACATATAAAAGCTATATATTCTAAAATTATACAGAAAAAACTTATGCGTAATATTTGCAAAATACTGTTTGGGATTATGCTAAGTTAAAGGCTTAAGCATATTATTGATTTACTTTTGCAGCTTTCCACATAGTATCTGTTTTCCCTTCTGTGTAGCTTCAGAGATAGGGCTGTTTGTGTTTTTTCTTTATTTTGCGCTGTGGGCTTTAAAAAGTAATAAATTCTTCTTACTGAGAGTCCCCCCCCTCTTTGTTCTGTCATCGGAGGTGACGTGCAATGCTCAAGTCCTTTGTTGGTTGCCTTTGACTAATGCTTTTCAGCAGCCCCGGGCTCAGCTCCTGGTTCCCAGTATGGCACAATGAGCAGGCAGATCTCTCGACACAACTCGACCACTTCCTCGACATCTTCTGGTGGATACAGACGGACTCCCTCTGTGACTGCTCAGTTTTCCGCTCAGCCTCATGTTAATGGAGGTCCACTTTATTCTCAAAATTCAAGTAAGCTTGTGCTTTGCAGGCGTACAGCAACAGTGGAGCTCCTTTTGAAGGAAATTATTTGGAACCATTATTCTTGCCAGTGATAGACAACAATTGAAACCATGCTATTTCGTGTTTATTTTTGCTTTAGGAAGTTTGTCCTTCAGTCATACCATTTTAAGAATAATTGCTTATCACTTTCTCTCAAAACATTCAAACTTACCGAGTATACTTGTCTATTAAAATTTCACTGGTGGTTTGAGATGATGTTTTCATTACTATAAATAGAACTGGAGAAGAAGAACACTGAAAGTAATTAAGCGGAATTTATTTTTATCAGCTTCTTTGAGACAGTTCAGTAGCAGTAAAATTAAAAACATTGTGAAAAGTTTTCTTTAAAACAATATGACAAAATTGCTGGCTATCACTTTTAAGCTTGTTAACCTGTACTGAATTGAGTTCCAAACCATTAAGAAACATTTGTGATGCTTGCTTATTCTGTCTCTAATAATTGTAACCGTGGGGAGGATTTTCTTTTGATTTCTTTCTGTTCACCTCAAATTGCACATCTCAACACTAACTGCAATCAGTGTTTAAAGGCTGAAAAGATTAGAAAATATTACAAGTTTGAATTGCTTAGGGTAGTCATTAATTTCACTTTCCTTATTAAAATGTTTAATCCAAGAAAAGAAAAAAGATATAAAGAAATCTGAAATGAGCCTCTTGTCCAGTGTTTATTATTGGCTTGAAGCAGTGATTGCTGGGCGTAGACTGACACACACCTTCCCATGTGGCTTTTGTAGCTACTTTCTAGAGCTGCATGGTTTATTAGTTTACCTAAAAAACACTGAATACTCATGTTTACGGAGGATGTTGGCTTGAAGTTTTTTTAAATTTATAATGCATGTTCTGAACATGTATTTTAAAGCAGAGCTGGGGGAAGTTCTCTTGTTTTTTGTTTAAATTTTAGAGTTAAAGATTAATTGTTATGGCAAAAAACCAGTTTAGAAGAAATGTCAAAATTCATAGGTAATCCCAAAATTTATACAACCCTTTTCTAGACTAAAATTTTCATCCAAGCTACCAGGAAACTTCACCAGTTAGAATTTTACCTCACATTTTCCCTGGTCTTCTTTTGGGAATGAAAGGTAGCTAGCGTCTGAATAGTCACAGATTATCTGATTTTTAGCCTCACTAGTTTTGTGAATTTTTAATTTTTTTTCACATTATGTTACTTTGTTAGACCCCATCTTTATGTTCATTATTTTTTGTTTCTTAGACATTTAGTTTACTCTGCAAATAGGGTTTTTCATAGCTCTTCATCTAATAGATGTTTATATAGCTTTATTCTAAGAGTACTGGGGGGGGGCGTTGCTTACTCTCAAACAAGACATAATTTCATTACTGAATGTCTATACCTTTTGGATATTGTACAGCAAATTTGGCCTCAGTGTTTAAATATATTATTCTGTGTTGTCAAATTATCCTTCGATCTGAGTCACTGTTGGTGTTGTGGTAGTAGTAGTATGTGAATGTTTTTAGTGTTTTGATGTGCATATTTCCCCCGTCTAAATGTGGTGGTGTAATGGTTAGTAACTTTACAGCGTAGCTTTCATTTTCATCACATACTAACCAGCATGGCTAGTGACTAAGGGTTGATTCTACAAAAACTTTTTTAGGTTTGTGGGGATTTTTTTTTAAGTCAAAAACTGTAACATTTAATTTATTTAGAGCCTTCCGTATACAGAGTATCAGATTGAGTGAGGACCAGTTTCATAGTGAATTGAACGTTATTTTTAGCCATACAATGAATATTAATACACATATATTGCTTTGTTAAGTTATTGCTTCTTTGAACACTGAAGCTCTTTCAAATTTTTATGCGTACCAACAAAATTTGTAGATTGGATTAGTTGAAACAGCCTTTTGATTAAATGATCCTTGACAACCAGTAAATTGTTTTTTTCTGTCAATTTAGTGTCACTTCTTGGTGACTACCAGTAAACTGAATTTTGGAATCTAGTCCTTATTGACTTTTTCTTTCTTTTTTTTCCTTTTTGGTGAGTAAGATTGGCCCTGAGCTAACATTCATTGCCAGTCTTCCTCTTTTTCATTGAGGAAGATTGTTCCTGAGCTCTAACATCTGTGCCAATCTTCTTTTATTTTGTCTGTGGGATGCCACCACAGCATGGCTTGATAAGCAGTGTATAGGTCCACGCACAGGATCCGAACCTGCGAACTCCAGGCCACAAAAGCGGAGCATGTGAACCTAACCACTACACCACTGGGCTGGCCCCTTGCTGACTTTTTCTAAGCAATCTTTGGGAATTACTGTCTTGTTAAAATGAGACAAAGTGATCAACATGAATGTTTACTTCTAGTTTGTTACAATTTTTAATACATTTGCTGCCCACATGAGCATTTGGTTATGAATTTCCTATAAATTATGTCCTCTCCAGAAAGAAGTTAGAATATGTTTCCCGCTACCCAAGGATTTGTTGGATATAGAAATTACTTTGATGCAAGTAATTGCGTATTTTAACCTATTGTTAGATCAGGTTTCGTTTTTTAGAACAGTGATAAAAGGAAGGTCATTTTTGAAATGTCTTATCCCATGAAACTCAGTGAACAGTTAACACGGTGTGTGGAGCACTCTTACTCCCCAGTAAATTTAGGAGTGATGTCTTTAAAAACAAAATTATCAACTTAAAAAATAATAATAACCTTGTTTTATAAACAAGAGTTTTTCCTGGAGAGATGTGTGTACATTCTCGTATATAATAACTGTTTTTAAAGGAAACCTGTGATTAATGTATTTATTTCTATATGGAATAAACAGCTATTCCGTAACATATTTGTTTTATTGATTTGGGTTCTAATTTACAACATTACCCTAAAGCTAGAGATACCTGTTAGGTTATAGAGAGATGGCAAAGACATAATATCCTGGAAACCTCTATTGGTATTTCACCATTTTTTTAGTCTTTCCTTAGAATTTGAAAATTTCATTGCATGAGAGTGAATGTGGTAGTGAATTTAAATCTCCCCCCAAACAATATAACTTTAGAATTAAATTAAATGTATTTTTTTTTTTTTAATAAAATTAACCAGTTGGCTAGGCACAACTCAGCTTTAGGTTTGTCATGGGAAATGAACTTGAAGAAGGTTCTGCAGGTTTTTGTTTTGTTTTTTGTTTTGTTTTGTTTCATTTGCAAACTGTTCTTTGCATACTTATGTTTGTGGTCCTTGTAACTGACTTCTGCTTTTTGTTTGTTTCCTTTTCTTTCCTTTATGTTTTACTTCCCCCATACTGTGTTGTTGCTGCCAGTTTCTATTGCTCCACCCCCTCCCCCTATGCCTCAGTTGACTCCACAGATACCTCTCACAGGCTTCGTGGCCAGGGTGCAGGAAAACAGTAAGTTTGGAAAAACTGAGCTATCCAAAGAGTAGAGGCTGTCTCCTTATAGCATGCATGGCTGACGAGTCATCGTTTTCCTTACTTTTATTGAGAAGCTAATCTTATCTTGAAAATAGGTGCAGATAATGTAATTGAAACTGAAGAGCACGGTCTTCAGTTTTTTCTCTTGTGTGCATGATTACTGACCCATAAAAATTTCCAAACTGCAACTTTCTTATGTATTTACATGATCTAAAACATGAAATGTGATCTTTGCAGATTCTTGTTGTGTAATCACAAAAATTCGAAATGTGTGGAAAGGACTAGCTTCCAGTAGTTATTAGGAGACTTAGTTAGAAACCATTTTGTATTCTCTTGCCAGCAAATTCATCAAGATAGAGGTAGTTACACTGAGATTAAATTTATTATGCAATTGGGACAGGTGTGTTTGTTTTTCCTTTAGTTACAAAAAGATTTCTGGAGAAAGCTTTGTAGCCTCAGATTTTTATATATAGATAATTCTGAACCTAAATAAAGATTCATTGTTAGGATGAGAATGAATCTGCAAGAAGTAAATGACTTCCATGCTATCCATGTAAGAGTGGTCCTCAACGTGGAACCCTCTTCATGTTTTGGCTACATGCAGCCCCATGAGGATTATTTCTGAGTATGCAAATCTGTCAGCTTTTTAAGATCTTCTCTGAAGGAAGATCAGGTTTACTGATTTTTGGAAATTCTTTTGAATATATGGATTTAATTAGGATAGAGTAGTTCATGTTACTACCTGATTACTTTGAGGTTCCAGAAGATATATAATCCTAACACATGATCATAGTGAATGTTGTTTGGCAGAATGAAAAATGCCCCTATTACTGAATTATATTATGCCAGAATAGCTGTTGAGATTAAAATGGTAAGGTGGCCTAGTGGTAATTTACTTCACTTGGGACCATCACTGTGCAAATGTTTCTCAGAATGGTCTGAACAAATATATAAGCCGCTTGACCAGCCCATCTTCCAGGAGAATACATTGTGGCAAATTACATTGTTAAGATTTGCTGACCTTGTGTTATTCTCCACATTTCCTCCCTTCCTCCAGTCAAATATTTTTATTCAGTGTTATGTGCTAGGCTCTGGGAAGAATACAAGTAGTCTAAGAGGAAGTCCCTATGTATGATTTAATGGGCTTTTTATAAAACATGGTAGTTTCCAAATGTTGAAATTTCTGAGTGTAAACCAACCTTGTTAACATTTGTTTGAAAACTCTAATGTGTTTAAACATGTAAAAATAAATGAATCTTATTTTTTTTTTAAAGTGAATAAGGATAAATTACTGGTCCTTAATGCTGTGAGAATTTAAAAACTAAGCCAGTTTAACCTTTTGAACTTCTTTACAAACGGGAATTTTTAGGAAATATTTTTAAATAGTCATAATAAACATACATTTATGGGGTCCAAAGCTCATTGACTAGCTTTTTGGAAACTTTTAAAAATAGAATGTCAGTGTTACTTATTCAGTACTTTATTTTAGTCATACATGGCCTTGCTAAAGAGGCCCATGGTACTATCTTAGTTCTTTCTAGCAAACATATGAAAGTGAGTCAGTTATTCTCCTTGTGCTGCAGAACGCCCCACTTTATTTGGCATCTATTTTCTTTGAAAGCATATTAGAAAGATTGGTGATAAACTGTGTATCCATGTCTTAACTGTTTTATGAAGTGCAAATTTTCTGTGTTTTTTCTTTTAAATATTCAGTTTCTTAGGCCCCTCAACGTTGGTGATAATGCACGTTAGCAGTTAACCTATTAATAAATGTTTCCGTTTAAGATATGAGCCTCTAAAAAACTCAGCAGTGTGTTTATGTCTATTTATGATTAACATCAGAAAGCATTTTTTAACTAATTACGCATGGCACTAGACAAAGTATTATACACAGAGAATGATTGACTAGCCCCCTGCCCATTGTATGTAATTTGAAGATAATTCACAGCAGTTGAACATAAAGACAATTGAGTGAAAATATTAAACTAGTAAGTACTATATCAGTCAAGAGTAAATGCAATTTAGGGGTTCAGGCAAATTTATATAATTTACACATTAGGCCAAATTAAGGATATGAGAGCTATGACTGATGTCAGGATGATTTATCTCCATTTTCTTCTCCTCTCAATATTAGAAAGCTTTATGGAGAAGGTATGGGCAAAAATAAAATAGATCCAAGCATTCAATGGAAAAATTGTAGACCTGTTTGATAGCTATCAGAATGAGCATCGCCACATCAGATTTGTTTTCTAACAGTCTTTTTCATCCCCCAACAGGATAAAGTAGAAATCACGGAATTGAAGTGGTTATGGAAGTAGGGCTGTTGTCTGCAAATGTTTTAGATATGGATCCCTTGGTTATATTCTCAGCACGTTATTCCAAATAGGGTAGAGGAACTTTAAAACCTGTATTACAAATAGATTATGATTGCTTTCTTTGATCACATAAATAGCCCAAGAAAGTGGCATTTGAGTTTAGTATGTTGGTATTCTGAATTTCTCCCCTGCAGATATTATATAATTCCTGTATCAATTTGTATCAAAGCATTTTCATGTCTTTTACTTTTAAAGAAATTTGTGGATCAGAAATTTGAATTAAGAATTAGTTATGTTCTAGCTTTGAATTCCTTAATATTGGGAGCATTTGTTGCCGTGTATCATAATAGTTGGGTGAACACAGTTCTAGCCTGGCATTTTCCCATTTCACTGTTTACGCCTTTAATTATTTAAATCACACACACATATCACAGCCATCTAGAATTTGAGGTATGACTCATTTTTATTGTTTTGCATGATACAAGTTCCTTTCTGTTTGTTTGTTTGTTTTTTTAAATTACATCTTCCTAAAATACTTTGTTTTTAAAATCTTTATTGTGGATATATTCTTAGAAAATTGGATTTTTAGGATTCTTTCCCTCATCCTATGTTTATGTTTTACTAGCAGTAATGCAAAAATCTTAGCTTGCTTTTTCTACATTAAAAAAGTTGATTATGAATACAAACTTTTTTCAGAATATTCAATGAAATTTTCTACTAGCTTGGAATTATTTACTTTTAGTTTGGTTTAATTTTCTCCTGTTAAATTTTAAATAAAAGAATAGAAAACCTATACATAGAAGCGGACCTAATACCTAAACTTTTCTTTTTTTCTCCATTAAAACAAAAACAAGTATTCACCCACCGGAGACTTATTTCTGGGGAACTAACGATAATTAAAAGCCAAAATCAGAGACATGAATGTGCACAATGAATGGTTATCAAACCATTAATGTGTTATTATTCATAACGTTTACTGTAGTCCAAATGACAAATGTGACATAGGGCTTATTTAAGGAGGTAGGCTAACTGAAGAGTGACATTTGTTCTGACCTAGGCCTTAGAGCTTAGAAACATCTTTACTCCTGTGATCTTTGTAAAAAGAGTCTTTGTCTCCTAACTTCCTGCATTCATTAATCTGTAGTTTTTCCTAATTCCCTTATTTTTAGCTCATTGTATTTTTGTAAAATTGTTCTTAAGAGTAGTAGAAGCTTTAACACACCAAGCTTTTATTTCTAATCATTGCATGTTTTATTATAGTGCATGCTGTATATGAAGTAGTGCTTTCTTAAATTCTGTTAACTTATCAATTTCCATTTAGTCTATTTCTCATTCCAATTAATTATCTGAATTTTTTTAGTTGCTGATAGTCCAACTCCACCACCCCCACCTCCGCCAGATGACATTCCCATGTTTGATGACTCTCCACCTCCGCCACCACCACCTCCCGTGGATTATGAAGACGAGGAGGCTGCAGTGGTTCAGTATAATGATCCATATGCAGATGGGGATCCTGCTTGGGCCCCCAAGAATTATATTGAGAAAGGTAAGGTACAATCATCATTGAATTGAGGTAAAGGAAAATAAGCTCATAATGGAATTGTAGAGCTATAAAGAATGTCTAGGCTAGTGTTTCTCAGACTTTGGAATAGCTTTACCAGCCCAGCTGATTCAGTGAAACCTTATTTCCTATACACTCCCAGTATAAAGGGAGGATTGTTTTTTTGTTTCTAAAATTAAAAGTATAATATTAGGTGTGCTTTTTCAAATGACATAAGCTTCCACTGGATATTAACTTGTCTGTCAGCATTTTATAGATGAAGCAACTCAGGCCACAAGAAAGAAGTTTAATAACTTACTAAAGTCATAATTAGGAAATATTTAGAACAAAATTTCTTGTGTGGTGATGGATGGCAACTAGACTTTTAGTGGTGAACATGATATAGTCTATACAGAAGTCGGAATATAATGATGTACACCTGAAATTTATATAATGTTATGAACCAGTATTACCTCAATAAAAAAATAAAACAATTTCTAAGCTCTTATACTAAAAATAGAAACCTTTCATATCTAAATATTTAAAAATATATTGGGACTATCATGAGAAAAAGCCTCAATTAAATTGGTTTTCAGTTAGTTGACTTTGTAAAAGAGAAGATAACTAAAATTTCATTTCATGAAATTAGGTATAACTCTAATGCGCAAATCATTCACAGTAATTATCTATTAAGAAATAGTGGGGCTGGCCCTGTGGCTGAATGGTTAAGTTCATGTGCTCCGCTGCAGGCGGCCCAGGGTTTCGTTGGTTCGAATCCTGGGCGCGGACATGGCACTGCTCATCAAACCACGCTGAGGCAGCGTCCCACATGCCACAACTAGAAGGACCCACAACAAAGGATATACAACTATGTACCAGGGGGCTTTGGGGAGAAAAAGGAAAAAAATAAAATCTTAAAAAAAAAAAAAAGAAATAGTGTGTAGGGGGGCCCGCCCAGTGGCGCAGTGGTTAAGTTTGCACGTTCTGCTTCCGTGGCCCAGGGTTCGCTGGTTCAGATCCTGGGTGCGGACATGGCACTGCTTGGCAAAAGCCATGCTGTGGTAGGCATCCCACGTGTAAAGTAGAGGAAGATGGGCACGGATGTTAGCTCAGGGCCAGTCTTCCTCAGCAAAAAGAGGAGGATTGGCAATAGTTAGCTCAGGGCTAATCTTCCTCAAAAAAAAAAAGTCTGTGGGAAGAAACAAATTCTGTTTTTAGAGAGTTTGTTTGCTTTTTTCCATCCAATTCTATGCTATTTTAAAATCTATTTCTGGGGCCGGCCCTGTGGCAGAGTGGTTAAGTTTGTGTGCTCTGCTTCAGCAGCCTGGGGTTTGTCAGTTGGCAACCTGGATGTGGGCCTACACATTGCTCATGAAGCCATGCTGTGGCAGCATCCCACATAGAAGAGCTAGAATGACCTACAACTAGGATACACAACTACATACTGGGGCTTTGGGGAGGGGGAAAAGAAAAGAGGAAGATTGGCAACAGAGCTTAGCTCACCAAAAAAAATACTTTAAAAAAAAATATTTCTATAGAGATCTGAAAAATGCTTGTAATTTAGTGGATCACATTTGATTACCTTTGAAATGTATTCCCTTCTGTTAGCTTTGTTGGATTAACTGACCTTAAGCAAGTAGCTGTCGCCCTTGAGACCTGTGACATTCTCTCCTGCCTAGGTTTTGAATATGTGGCTAAAAGTAAATTCGCTGTTTTCCTTTTTTATATTTTTAAACAGTAGATATTCCACATACTGTTCAGGAAGATGTGAATATTCTACTTTACATTTAAATTCTACTTTACGTTTAAAACATAGAGATATGTCATTATGAGAGTGAGAAACTTGAGTAGTCTTGAATTGTGTTTTTACCCCTATTTTCTGGCTTGGAAAAGCAAATTTAACTTTAAATAACTGTGAAGATGAGACTATTATATAAGTTGACAAACTTGGAATGATACAGTAGGCAATAGAGCAGGATTAAAAAATATCTTCACAAGTTGGAATAATGAGTCTTAACATCACACACTTTTAGTAAAAGACTAGGTCATAAATATTTTTCGCTTTTAAAAAAATTGAGGTATAATTGACATAACATTAATTTCAGGTGTACAGCATAATGATTTGATGTTTGTATATATTGTGAAATGAAATATTTTTAACTTTACAAGACATAGAGTTGTCACAGCTCCTCAGCACGACTGTTGTAGCACAAAAGGGGCATAGACAGTACGCGAGTGAGTGGATGTGGCCGTGTTCCGATAAACTGTTACTTACACAAAAGGCATGGCTTGGATTTGGCCCTGGGTTTGGTGACCCCTAGTCTAAATTAAAAAGTTGAGATTTAGTAGGATTATATTTAAAGCCTTTAATAGTCACCTTTATAATCCCCAATGAATAAAACCTGTTTTAATAGGATTTCAGTTGACTATATTAACCAACAGTTTGACATGACTGTTCTGGAAGCCAGACTCTTAGGGTATTTTAGCTGAATTTCAACCTAATATCTACCAATATGATCATATTCATTTATATTAGACTAGTGCTATGTCTAATTTTGAGTACCACATACATTTCAAGATCTTGCAAACAGGAATGCCTTCAGAGGAGAATATTTATAAGGCTGAAATATCTAGAAAGTGTATCTATAATGAGAAAAAGTTGAAAGCATTGTTTCCAAGTTGAGGAAGAGAAGATTTCAGAGGGGCTAGATAGCTATCTTCAAATTTTTATCATGTGGGGGTAGGATTAGCGTGTTAGACTTCGAGTTCCAGAGAACCCTAAAGTACATACCGGAGGGAGAGTTCAGCTCTCTATATGGATTGGAATCCTGGAGAGTAGAATGGACGTCAAATTATAAACGGTTAAATATACTGAGCAGTAAGAGTTATATGAGAGAATATGTACACTGGGGAAGGGAGGTTCAGCGTGACTCAGTTTCATTTACAAAGGCAACTTGGAAAATAGGAATATAATTAATTGAGCCTCAGTACTTTGACAAGCTTTGTATAGGTGGAACTAAACTTGAGGAAGTAAGAATTTTCATTTTGCTGAATCACTTTGAGGGTACCAGGCCTTTGTCACCATCTGTTTAAAAATCATCTGTACCACTCAAAATCTAACCCATGGTGACTCAGAATTCAAAGAAATTAACGTTACAAAAGTTAAACAATAAATAATTATTAATAAGTAATTGACAAATTAATAATAACTGACTTTTTATTATTACACTATTTTCTTTATTAATGTTTATCTCTAGCAGTCACTCAACTTTCTTGAGTGGTTATTTAGCCAAAAGTAATACCAGGACAATAATTTAATATTATTTATTATGTATGTTTTGGGTTTTTTTGAAACTGGTTATGTCAGTGAGCTTGTAATCACAATACTATGATTCTGCTGCAGGATTGAAATGGAGGGGAATGGACTTGTTCAGTTTACTTAATCGAGTAGTTTGTAAGAGGAACAAAGATTGCCTATCTTAATTTAGCAAGTTGGTACAGATTAGTACTGAAGGTCTGCTCCTTATTATAATTCACTAATTCAGAATAATTATGGGGAGAAGCCATCTTTCGTAGGGGGAAAATGAGTTCCAGAATATCTCAAACGTTTTTAAAACTCTTCTATTTTAAGACAAACTACACAGTGTAGGTAAATCAATGAAAAAAATCTATATCACATACAATTTTACATATACTAGGCAATTACATGTAATTTCAGAATTATTATGGTAAAAAGGCAGAAGGAAGGAATAATTAAATTCATAAACCTGTAGTTTGGAAAACTAGTAACTTTCTGATGCCTTTCCTTTCCACAACACTGTTTATAAAGGATGTAAATATTTTTAACTCAAAATAATGATATATGCCACAGAATTGCAGACAGTTCTCTAAGTCTTCATTAATGTGTCCTCACTCACAATATTTCTCCCTTTAAAAAAAAATCTTATTGCCTTGAAAGTGTGTAAATATTTTTTTAAAAAATCTAGGTATAGCCCCATAAATTACATGAATATTTTCCTTGGAGTAGGATGAGATTTACCTCCCAGTATATGTGTATCTTCAGAGTAGCTTGGATTGTCACCTGGTTTACTAACTGATTGGCTGTACAGCTTTACTTTGCCCAATAGTCATTTTGAAAAATGGTGCTTTGCATATGGTTGGCGTTTAGTAGATTTTTGAACAAATGAATTGAAACATCTAACAAATCCTAAAGTTTCGATATCTTTCCTAAATAGGTTGGTAGAAACTATTGACTTCTCTAGTCTAATCGAATTGTCAGTTTGGCCCTAAGATCAAACCAGTGATTTAGGCACATGGTTGGCCACTGGCCTACCTATGAATATAGATGTAAGAATTAAGAATATTCATAAACTAGTTGGTTTTGCTATACTATAGAATTGGCATTACATTTTAAAATTCAATTAAATGTTGGAAATAGTGCACTCACGTGATATTTCAACTCTTTTCTCCATAGTTGTGGCAATATATGATTATACAAAAGACAAGGATGATGAGCTATCATTTATGGAGGGTGCAATCATTTATGTAATAAAGAAGAATGACGACGGCTGGTATGAAGGAGTCTGCAATCGAGTGACTGGTCTGTTCCCTGGGAACTATGTCGAATCAATCATGCACTATACTGATTAAATTCTTTTGGCTTTTAAAGTAGGTTCTTACTACTCAGTCATACTGTGGGACTATTATGGTTAACAGAATTGTCTTAAAATGTTTAAAAATGTGCCCATATTTTCAGGACATGCTGTTTTATTGGTATAATTGAATGTCTACCTGTAAGCATAAATCTTGGAGGCAGTTCGTGATTGCTAAATAGCAGTTCATACAGGAGGCTGTCCATAACTGATTATGCTTATGTACTTACACATTGTTAACTTGATGACCAGCCTAAATATTCTGGGGGTGTGGGGTATAATATTTAACAAATCATGGTTCAGATTGTACCATTACATGTTTCAGTGCAGCATGGTTACTAACGCTATGTCAGACTAATATTAAAATCAGAAAACTTAAATTCTGGTGCTGGTCATACTTTTTGTTTAAACTCTCTCATTCTTGAAATATACTATTTGTTTAAAGCATGCATTCAAATTTATGTATTGAAATATACTTAAAAAAATCCAAGATGCTTCCAATTTGTATAGTATTTACTTGGAGTACTTGTATTTAGGTCTCTTGAAATGAGTTGAGTCTCTAAGGTCTCCATGTGAAACAAAACAAAAAAAGGTTATCTGTAATGTTGTTATTTGTACCTAAGTTTTTTAATGAGTGAATTTGCATTATAAATTTTTCCATTCATAAATATATAAGTGAACCAAAGGTTTTTGTCCTTTCCTTCACTGGTTTGCTTTTAAAAAAAGAAAGAAATAAAAGATACTGATTTATTGCAGAATTATGGTTCTATTTTCTCAATATATTAACTGGGAAAAAAAGTTTAGCCTTATCTCAATCTGTCCCAACAGGAATGTGACTGATTTTTACAGATTTGAAATCTGAGATGGTTATTTACCAGTCAATCTACTGAATTCCTTTTCTAAAGTAACTTTTTCAGAGCTAAGAAAATGTGTCCAAGTGTGCACATTCAGTCCTTCAGTTTCCGGTGCACTGTTGTATACCGCCGGTTCAATGAAAGGAAATGATCTTTTCTGTATTGTTTTTGTAGAGGTGGATGCAGTTGATTTTTGAATAGGCACTCTTTAATCCATTACCTGGCACTAGCAACATAGAAAGATGTAAAAATAATTGGGGGAAAAAGGTGGGTCATGTATTAACCAGTGAACAGGGATATACCTGACCAACAGATTTACATTATCTTTTGACATAATTGAAATGCAACACATGCACTTTGTGTGTCTCCTCTTAATTTAAGGGAGGGTTGGAGGGGTTTTTCTTATTTTGTGTATAATTCTCTCCTGCCTAGGGTATATTAAAGTAGAGCACTCAAGTGTGGGTTTCTGTGTACTGAGGATTTGTTTGGGTTTCAGATTACAGTTATGTACTGGGCATTACAGACTTATAACAGCATAGCAAATGGTAAGACTAGTGCAAAACATTTATTCCTGAAAATTAAAGACCATTATTGCTACCAAATCAATGTGACTGTTGCATATGCATTTTGCCTTTGTTAACATGATTTTAGTATCACTAGTGATCAGCTAGCTACCTTCTTCACATTTTTTCAAGTGGAATGTTCTCTTAATTTTGTATATAACCTATTGTCTAAATTTTATGTACAGTCTTTTATAATAAACCATTCTCCTATATGAAACTTTGGATACTGTTAAAACCTAACCAGTGTGGACTGAAATGTAGATTCACATTTTCTGACCTTTACTTCTGTGATGAGACAAGATAAACCATTTGAATTTTAACATTGATTATTTATTTGTGTAATGGCTTTACATGTGGATATTAACAGTGTAAACAATACCACATATAACCATCAAGATACCTCGATTAGAATTTACAGCACTAGAATGATAGAATCAGATGGTTTAATTACATTTAAAAAGTTTTCTGAAAAACTTTGCCAATAAAAAATAATTGCCCATCGATAAGGTTGAAATGATTTTTTAAAATGATTTTTGGTTATCTGCACATGAAGCAAAGTATATTCGACAAAATTCTTTAGGCACAGTCTGGTAAAATAGCTGCCAGAAATAACAGAAAGAGCTGTCATTTATCTCTTGTGAGGACAATTTCTGAAAGTTGTATGAGGGCATCTCTTTCCGGGGATGGTCGAAGTTTACTGATCTCTCTTACTGCCTCATGGCAGTACCGCTGGGCGAGGTAGGTTGTTTGTTGCACACCATCACTCTATGGGATACAGAACAAAACAGAACAGATGCATGTCACCCATTGCATCAGCTCTTAAACACCTGCTACAATGAATTAAAACACAGTTTTAAGATCATATAGGTCAACAGCCAAACTATGTTTCTAATGTTCTCTCTCCAACTCATAGTTCTAGCTTTCTCTGCCGACTTTTAGGCCCTTTTCTCAGATTGAAGCAAATTTTTATTCTATTAGCATACAAAGCAACTAACTCATTAATATTAAGTAGCCATCTATTTCCCCTATTTTTAATTTAAGTATAGTTATGCACCTCATGACGCTGTTTCAGTCGGTGATGTACCACGTATACAATGGTGTTCCCGTAAGATTAGTACCATATAGACTCTGTATGAAGTAGGCCATACCATCTAGGTTGGTGAAGTACACTCTATATTGTTAACACAACAACGAAATCACCTAAACAAGCATTTCTCAGAATGTATCCCTATCATTAAGCAACACATGACTGTATTAGAGTTTTTTTAAAAGCTCTATATATAAAAAATATCTATACAATAAGTTTTTAAATGAAAAAATCTAAAGTGAAAGTTTAAAAAAACTACATATACAATAAAAGTACAGAAGAGCTTATGATGAAAATCAGCAGTTCCCGTCTTCCAAAGGCATCAGCTTTATCAGTGGTTTTTATTTCTTAATTAGCAATTTTAGTTATTTATTGCCTTTCTACTAAGAAAAATGAGGATTTAGTCCACCCACACTATGCCTCCTAATTTGGTCATTATATTGCTGTCTTCAGTTCTACTAGATTACCTTTGTCATCATGTTCCATCAGCTTCTGACTTCATCGTGTATAAGACGAGGGTAAGAATGGGGAGCACTTGTAGAAGTGCTCCTGTGTTTTCTTCTCACTGTACCTTTGCACTGTAGACATTTGCACCGTATTCTCTAACTATGTTTTTATGTTGGTTCTTTCTAAAAGTGTAAAAATGTGTACTGCAGAATCAAGTATAGTTGTGCATAGCCTAATGACGGAGATATGTTCTGAGAAATGTCTCATTAGGTGATTTCGTTGTTGTGTGAACATCATAGTGTGTGCCTAACACAAACCTAAACAGTGCAGCCTACTACACACCTTGGCTATGTGGTTCTGATCTCGAGAGACCACTGTTGTATAGGACCATCAATGACTGAAACGTCATTATGCAGCACATGACTGTAATATACTATAATTTTATTTCCTTCCCCATGGTTCCAAGTTCATGATCTCTCTGTATTCAGAGGAGAATATTCCTCACAAAATGACTCGAGGGCCTCTTACCAATTGACACAAGATATGACTCAAATATGATACATTTTAGTTTGCTCTGCCTTACTGTACAGAAGCCCACTTCTGGATGTAACTCCCTCCTTTTCTTCCTCTTTGGGAAAGGAGCTCCTGATTTCTAATATTTCCAATGCCTTAATCATTCTCTCTATTATTTGACTTCCTTCTAGCTCTAATGTCCAGCTGCCTTCTCAGTATGACTTTTCATTGAACTCTTTTGGTCCATTCCACTGCTTTCAATACTTCTATCTTTCTCTTTCTTGGCGTTTCCACATTTTTGCTGAAATACACCCACAAGTAAATTACCCAGAATATGTGTATTGGAAGTCAGCTTTTTAGCTCTTGAGTGTGATAATGACTTTTGCCATCATATTTAGCGGATGGTTCAACTAGACGTAGAATTCTAGGGTAAAATGTTCCTCATCATTTGGAAGCTCTTGCTCACTGCCTTCTAGCATCCATTGTATTTGCTATACACTGAGCCAGTTTTGATCCTTCTTCCTTTTGTATGTGACCACTTTTTTCTTGGATTTCGTTTTTTGACCCTCTTCCTGAAACATCTGTTACATGATTGTACTGATCCTCTTCAAAGCTTCTCTCATTTTCTTCCCTTGCTGTTTATATTTTGGAAGATTTCCTCAATTTCATATTCTAACCTTTCTTTGGAGTTTTTCACAATCATCAAAAATTTCTTAGAGCTTGTTCTTATTTGTTTTTTAAAAATTATTATCCTGTTCTTGTTTTATGAATGCAGTATTTTTTAACTGTCCTATTTATATTTTTCCTGAGTCTTTAATTCTGTTTTTCCTAGTCTTACTCTTTCATTCAGTAAGCTTTAATCAACCACTTAGTAATCCTATTAAATAAATCTTAGTTGTCCATTCACATTTAATGAGGCAATAGGGACTAGGAGTTCTGTGGTTTGTGAACAGGGAGCTAGAATTTATAGGTCTTTAGAGAATTTGTTTAGAGAACATTCCTGTGAATTTTTTTTCTAAGTGCATTTCTGTCTAGGCTTGTTGGGCCTTCACTGTTCTACATAAGAGCCACAATTAATTTCCCTCTTTTCAGTCCGACTTCTCACTTCAGCCTTCAGTAGTACTGTTATTTCTGAAGCCAGAACCTGTCCCAGGCATATCGACTTCTTTTATCACCTATGGCCCCCTCTTATACTGAGTTTTTCATAGTACTTGCCAAACTACCCTCCAAAAAGGTGGTAACCCATAGCATACTATGATGCTTAACAGTATAGAGAATGAAAAGAGAAACTTATCCTTTGGAGGGGTTTTGCTTTTTGGAAATTTAAAAAATCTGAAAGATAATCATTTGGAATTCTTTCAAGTATTGGACTTACTATAGATTTCAGATCACATTTACTTACTAAAAATTGTTTACTCACTCCATCTTATTCACTAGATCTACTGGCTCCAAATGACTTTGGATTTGGATCTTAGAAAGAGCTCATTCTCAAAAGTCACAGAAACTGAAAATACGCATGAGGATCTGGCTTCAACAGGAATTCTGAGGATATGTGGCAGTATATTTGAAATAAGCTATAGCCCTGAAGTTCAGCTTCGTTTGCCTTTGTTGGTTTAAATTTTTTTTAGGTTACCACTTCTTTAGTCACACCTTTATCGCTGTTATATAGGATGGACTAGGAGAGACCAATTGTGAGTAGTCTAGCTGCAGCAAGGATGAGGACTTGGATTAGGCTGGAGGCCAGTCTGGGTGACGGGGAGAATAGTGATGCTACTGATGGATATGGGGAAGGCTGGTTCCACACCAACGGACCTCAACACTGACTGCACATTGGAATCAACTGGGTAGCTTTTAAAAAATACTAATATCCAAGCCCTGTCCAAGACCAATTAATTGGGATCTTTGGGAAGAATTCTACAAGAAAAATGAATTATACAAGTTTTTCTTTCTCAGTTTTTGTCAAATCAAGAATTGGCCAAACTTCATCTTGTATCTAAAATTTAATATTATGTTACTTGATTTGTTAAAAGAACTTTGCCACATTGTACCTGCTGTTGCTTTGTTCCTTTTTATAATCTTGAGCCGGTCCTAATGGCCTAGTGGTAAAATTTGGCACACTCTCCTTCGGCAGCCCGGGTTTGGTTCCCGGTTGTGTAACCACACAACCTGTCAGTAGCCGTGCTGTGGCAGTGGCTCACATAGAAGAACTAGAAGGACTTACAACCAGAATATACAACTATGTACTGGGGCTTTGGGGAGGGGAAAAAAACCCCTTACCTGTAATACGTATTGTCGAGCTCTGTCCACATCTCCTGGCAAACTGAACCGTCTCATTATCATCGCATTCATTTCTGGGAACTAAACCATAAAGAAAGAAAATCTATTTATTGCTCTTGGGAGAATCAAACCACTAGTTTGTAACAAGAGGAAATAATAATAGGTAAAAAAAAAGTGATAAAATGTTTAGATGACATGGGGGAGCAGTAAATTGTAGCAATTAAAGAAGCAGGGCTAAGAGAGACATCCATTTTCCATGCACAGGGACTGAGCTGGTGCACAGGAGAGGCAGCTGTTGATTCTTGTTCATTCTGATGTTCTGTTCTATCCTTGGTCCAACACTGAATAAGGAAGAGAGAAGGAACTAAGTACATCTCTAAAATCTCCTTAGTGGCTTCTCTTATGGTTTTCAAACGTTAGACTGCACCAGAATCACCAGAGACCTATTGGGCCTCTCCCCTAGAGTTTCTAATTCTGTAGGCATGGGGCGTGAGTGTGCATTTCAAACACGTTCTCCGGTGATGCTGATTCTGCTGGTCTCTGCTGACATTTTGAGAACCACTGGCATAGGATAAGGGTGGGGATTAGAAATTCTTCTTTTGGTACTAAATTGAGTGACTCTTAAAGCTGCTGAGGTTTCTGAGCAGAGGATATTATGAGCAGAGCTCTGCCTTAGCAGCTTGTAGAGTGGATGAGGGCAGCGGTACTCAACGTTGACTGCACACTGGAGTCACTTGGGGGGGTTTATAATACAGTTGCCTGGATCTGCTCCCGAAGATTCTGATTATATAATAGGCTTGGCCCAGGGAGCAGGATTTTTCAAACTCTCCAGGTGTTTTTAATGTGCAGCGAAGGTTGAGAACCACTGAATTAGAAGAGAGGGAGAGAAACTGGTCACGTTACTGTAGTAAATTATAAAGAATACTAGAGTTAAGCTGATGGAAAAAGGAGGAAAAAAAACAGATACAAAAGGCATTGAAGATAAATCTACATTCTACAATACTTAGTAGCTACAGAATCAGAAGCCAGGACACCAAATCACTTCATTTTCTAGATCCCAGCTCTAGTCGTGGTGCTGCCACAGCTTTGTGAGTTCCTTAACCTCCCAGGTCCTAGTGCCATCTCACCAGTGTCATGAGGGAGCTGAACAGCGTGATCTGAAATCTATTAGCTCTAACAGCTGAAGGTCCATGAAATAAGAGGTGAGATGACATGTTTGGTTTGGGACACGTCAGTGCTTCCAGCAGTTGCCAGTTTTTCCCTGGCAATAAGCCTGAAGGATGAAATAAGTTGTTGTCCTGTAACCACTGTCATGGTATTAGTAATCCCAGAAGAAAAAATAGGGCACACAGAGAAAAACCTCACCCAGATGATGGCAGATAAGGAATTAAGAACGTTCCTTTCAGAGCAAAGGAGGTGTCAGAACAAAGTTCTAAACATGTAGAGGCTGCTGGAGCCAGCAACTGGTTAGTTCCTAAATGAAAACCAGTAATTTGCTTTAGTTGCTGGTCTTTTAAGAGTAAAATAATTTAAGTTACAGGAAACAAATCAGGAAGGCTCAAATCAATTTTAGTGGTAAAAAAAAAATCAAGTAGGCATTTGTCTTGGTTTCTTAATATGACATTCCAAAATTGGATATCTGGAAGGCTGTGTCCTCAGAACTGAAGTGACACGTCCTGGGCATCTGGTAAAGTTCCCTGTCTATGCTATTGTCTATGGTATATGAGCTTTTTCTGCAACACCATCAAGCATGGTAGAATGTGCTGACTGGGGGGTTTCTCTGATTCCTTTGACAAACGCATTGAGAAGGGAAAGCTTAAAAGAGATATTTGCATCGAGTGTGAGTACACCCTTCCTTTGAAACATATAGTGTGTGCAATTTTAACACGCAAATATTAAACTCTTCCCCTTGGCACTCCCGTCCCCTTAACGTGTATGTGGAGAAGAAATGAGAAACATAACAGGAAGAACAGTTGCCTGCCTGCAGATTTAGTGGGAAATGAGAAAATTTTTTTTGCTCAGGCTCGGTTTTTAAGATCAGGAAAACCACCTGTGGACGAATCAGATTCTAACTGTGCGATCTGTCCATAAACTAAACGACAGAGGTGATCAATAAATCGGAGTGAGCTTCCACAAACAAAACTTGGGTAACTCTTAAGATCTAACTAGTGACAACAGCAGAAGCCTGCGCAGCTGGTGCAGGGGCTGGCGAGGGTGAGGGCAGCTGGAAGGACGGCTGACATTTAGGTCTGGTGACTTGTCAAACAACGAAGAGAAGCAGGAGAAGAAAGGAAAAGATCTCTTAAAGGATATTTGAGAACTAATGTAGTCTCACCAAAAAAAGAGCGAAGGCTTCCATTTTGTTTCTGAAGAATTTTGAAATCCAGCCTATGTACTCTTCACAGATTTAATGTGAGGTCTTTTTCTTAAGTGCATATATAGGAAGGACACTGTCATCACTGGGACCTCTCTAGAAATCCTGAAACTTTTCTTAAATCCCCTGTACCAAATGCTGTCAAAAAACCCCTTCAGAGAGAAGGCAAAAATAGTGAATTCCAAAGAGGGAGTTTCTGTCAAGTTCTGGGTCCAATGAATTTCAATTTCAAGACAACTCAACCAAGCTGAGTTAAAAAGGAAAAGTGGTGTCCCAGGGTTGCTTGTCTGGGTCCAGTGAGACTCAATGTTCACAAATGGAAAAGTTCAAAGACTAATTTATCTAATCTGCAAACAGAACTCACCTACCTACGGAAAAAGATTACAAACATCTTACAACCACTCCACTAACTGGGTAGGTTAGTCACAGTAATGGAAGCTGACACCGAGACTCTGCTTTGAGCTATCAGTGCATTTTCAGTGCCAGGCACACCAACTGTGTGCTCTGTGGGAAGACCTACTGGGGACCGGACAAGCTCAACTGCTAGCTTTTATCCACATCATCAGTGGCAAGAACATTCCACTGTATACTAAAATGTATATTGGTCTTAGACTTGGAGTGTTTGCCTGCTGTGCCATTTACCTGATGTGTAATTTTGCCCAAGTTTGAGCATCACTTTCTTTTTTGTAGAATGGACATAATACCTACCTCAAAAAGGAGTTGTGAGATTAATGTAGAAAAGAATCCTTTGTAAACTACATGGAGATAGCTGCACGTTTTCATGTTATTTTTGGAACTTGTTTCACCCCAAATCAGTTTGAGCCCCATAAATCTTTTTGACAAATTACTGGCCAAGAATCCCTTTTTTGACAGTGTAACCCATAGTAGAGCCTCAACTTGATGTTTTCTTTGAAAACTTATAAATACGTATTTGACTGACTTTGGGCCCGTGCGCCACAAGACAGAACAATCAGTCTACTTAAGAAACAAGTCCTGTCCAGTCACTTCCTGCTTGGCCTCGTTCTGTGTTCCCCTTTCTAAGGCTGCAGTGTGCCTCTCTCACTCCTCTTCCTACTGCCTGATGAGAGGGCAGTGGGGAAAAGCGCTGTCTGCTGAGGATGAGTGTGTGTCTCATGATACTGTGGTTTGCGGCACTGTAAGCTTTTGTCTCTTCCTTTTCCTTGTCCCCTTTTTTCTTTAAACCAGCATTTTTAAGTCTCTTGTAGATTACTTATTGATTTAAGAGATTTTCAACAGAGTGGTCCATTTCTCCCCTGACTTTGCCCCACTATATCTCAAGGCAGAATTATTCACACTCATTTGTGTAGAGAGGGAAGCAAATTAGTTTCTTTTGCAGTACGTTCATAGTGAAACACGATCAGAAGAGACATCTGTTCTCAGTCAATCATCTTAAGGTTTAAGTAGGACTCAGTTGTTAACTTAGTATCACGGGGCTCATACAGTTATTTATAATTGTTAAGATTTCTGAAAGTATAGCATCCAGAGGTTGTTAGTAGACTGTAAGCTTCTTAGGGAAAGGCTTGTTCTGTAGTCGTCTTGATAACCTCAGAGTGCAGCTAACGGAGTCTTTCCCAAGCTGGCAGAATCCCAGGGCTCTAGGTCCATCTTGTTCTTCATTCACATTTACCAATCACGGCTGAGGAGTGGATGGATGTTTGTCGTTGTACAGATGGTAACCAGTGACTAATCTTTCTAATCTCAGGCATGCTTTTACATTTACATGGCTCGTGAATTCTTGCCTTTTTGTGGGTTAATGGCAAAAAAGGAAATGTTCCCCACTCCTGCTTTAATGTATACAAGGGGATTTTATAAATTGTCAGAAGCTGGCACACGTATTAGTATTCTTCTTGAGTTTTGTGCTGGCAGTTAGTCTCAATAGGAGAAAGGACCTATTTAGAGCACACTTTTCACTTCTCTCCTCAAAATTTTGAGAGGATGGAGCCTGGGAATGGGGACAGAAATTTCCACAAAGTGGCCAGGCCTCTCCGGTCCCAGCCCTCAGTCTGCAGGTGACTGCTGTCCACTCGTGTGCTGCCCAGAGTAAGCTGGCCCAGCCCCCCGGGCCATCAGCCTCCCCTGAGAAGTCACCCTGGTGATGGCGCTGCTAAATCGTGGGGAAAGATGACCTCTCCTTTCTGGGATCAGAAACCGATCAAAAAGCAACATCTGGTTTTTATAATATCAAAATGGAATCACTGAGTTCTATGGAAGACATGATTTATCTTTGTAAATTTTGAGAAAGAATAGAGGCACAATCTCTGAAAGACTAAAAGTTTACAAAAATTTTAGACAAAAGAGCTAATTTTTAATTTCCTGGCATGGTGATGAACATCTTTGCTTTGCTAAATCACACATACTAACATGAAAATCTATTAAAAAGACGTCCAAGTACCAGCCAACATCCCAGTTATTTCAGATAACATATGGCACAGCCAGACGCAGTGTGGCCGGGGTCCAGGGCAGGCTCTGAAAGTGTCTGCCTTGCAAGTCCCTGCAGCATCTTTGAGGCTTCCTAAGCTTTCATCCATATTAAGGAGAATAAGAAGGCAGCTTTACTTACTTCCTTAACTGACAGCCCTTTAATCTGGAGAAAGAAGGAACTGTGTGGTTCTAGTAGGGCATTCCACTGACTTCTTGACATTTTGAGGCAATGGCCGAGGCTCTCTGAGAGCAGCAGACAGTCCCATTAAACTTCTAGAACTGGAGAATTTCTCACAATTTCTTATGCTTGGCGGCCCTTCCTGGGCCTTTTTAAGGGGCTCTGAGGCACACCCAAAGTCCAGTCCTATAATCAAGATGCGGACACCATTCACCTAGTCAGTGCTCCAGATATGAGGAAATTGTCATGCCTAGAGAATTTACAAATTATCTCCATGAATGTTCTCTCAGTTACTCCTCACAACTCCGGGAGGAAGGTGGTAATCTTCTCCATTCTACAGATCAGGAGACGAAGCCTACAGGTGGAGGGACTGGCTCTAGCATCTCAGGCATGGAGCTGGGATCCAGTCTAGATCTGTGGTCCCTTGTCAGAATGCTTTCCCGTCTGTTCCTCATCTGAACCTTCCCCTCAGCTGTGCCTGGAAGATACTGGTTCTGTGGGACTACACAGCAATGGGTCACAGGGGGTTTGGAAAACCTACCTGCTGACAAGCAAATAAGACAGGGCCGGTGGCTAACCCGAGCTTCAGATCGGCTGATGTCGGTTTGCCCATCTGGTCAGAGCACGAGGTGAAGTCCAGTACATCATCTATCAGCTAGCAAAAGGGAAAAAGCAATGTCAAGGCATCACCAGCCCAGCCTCACCGCCGTCCTTCCCACTGTACCAACAGGCCACGTTAACAAAGCAGCGGACCAACCTGAAAAGCTATTCCCACATTTTTTCCGTACTGATAGGCAATCTCATGCACCACTGGGTCAGGGCATCCCAGGACCGAGACCTGCAACAGAGGAGAATTCTGAGATAAGCCACTGGGGGCAGAAGCAAGGCAGCCAACCCCGGCACGGAAGGATTCATACGCCTGTTCCCTTAAGGAGGAGTGAGGCCAGATTACGTACAATCAGGAAATGCTGATACCAGAAGGAGAGCAAACGTCTACAAGTACCTGTGTTTGTAATGAACGATTTCAGCCTCAGATTGTTTTCTTAAATTCTAAGGAAACTATGCTTTTCTCCCCCTTTCACAGGATAAACCATCTTTCCCACTGCTTAAGAAAAACCGAGAAATGCTGGCTTCTAGCTCTCAGCAAACTCAGCCCAATGGTCAACTCTATTTTATTTTCTATTGATTTAGCTCTATTTTAGGGCTAGATATGTAATCTGATCTAATCGCACACGTGATGTTGCCATATATATACTTCCCTATCTGTAGTCTTTTAATAATCGTGGCGCTCCCACTTATTTCTGAGATGCAGTTACTTCTTGCTGTGTCTGTGACAGCCTGCAGCCTCGTGCTTCTGACATAGATGTACTTATTTTACTATCAAAGGATCCTAACCAGTGCTGTTTCCATATTTCTTTCACAAGAAGTAATGTAACTGTTTAAAAACTATATTTTCCCCTTTCAGTGGGGGAGAAACAGTTCTTCTAAGTCTTTTTTAAAACTCCAAAAAAACTAGCTGGCACTGGCTGCTTGCGTGCATTTCCCACTGCTCTGCTGAGCATGCTAAGCAGGCCCTGCCACATTTTCAGAAAACAAAGACTGGGTAAAAACCAAAAGGGGGAAGGGAGAGACCTTCTGCTCTACTGGAGAGGAAATGTCTCCAGGAGAAAGCCAGATGGAGCATGTCATCTCCATTCTGTAATGGGCCCTGTCCCCTGACTTCAGCCCTGAGCTCTGTGGTCCTCTGGTGGGGCCCCCACTTTGCTCGGGCATCAGTGTGGAACAGTGCCGTGGGCTCTGCACTTCGTCTGCAGGGTGCACTTATGCCCCTTACAATTACCACGTGACCTCAGCGTGTCCCTTAATCTTTCTGTGCTTCAGTTGCCTCGTCTTTAAACCCCAGGACCAACAGCTCTTCCCTTAGAGGGCTGCTGTGAGGGAGACAGGTGATGCTACTCATAAACTCTGGTCATGACTCAGTCTGTTTGCTGCTATTGTTAATAATCCTCCTCCTCCTCCTCCACTGGATATAGAGACAGGAGCCTGGGAGTGCCCATGCACCTCCGCTAATTACAGCCAGATCCCATAACTTGCTCAGCCCTGAGAATGTTTCTGACGACGTAATGAAGCCTGCGACTGTGTGATGTTTGGCCATTCCTCCTCGACAAAAATGCACACAGCATAAAAAGTTCAGCGGCCACTTACTGGAGTGAATAACAAACTCATACCTGCTTTCAACAGCAGAGACCTCACCACTGGCAGGCACTGACCCGTGGGCCACAGGGAGGGAGCCCTCCTCTTTTCAACTGAACTAAGGAAGCTTTGAGACCACATGGGAGACGATTTAGAAACTTGGAAAGAAGGCAAGATATCCATCAACTTGGCTAAAAGAATGAGAGTGTGGCAAGATTAGGGCAGCCTGGGATATGCTGAGCTCACAACACAATGACCCCCCTTTTCTAGGCAGAAGTCGCCCATCAAGCAGTCCCTGGAGAGGTGATTGCCGTTCCTCAACGTTCCTCAGCAAAGCAGCACAGAAATACAAACTTGCTTCCTGAAAAGTACAAGATTCTTAAACACTACATTCTATTTCTAAACTTAATGAATTAAAATTTATGGAGGACATATGATAAGCACTTTACATGACCTTAGTTAAACCTCACAGCATCCCATAAATATCCTTTTGTGGTTGATGATGCTAAGAGCTAACAATTCCTGAGCTCTCAGGGTGTGCGAGGTACTATTCCGAGCTCTCTCACAGATAACTCACTGACGAGGAGGACCTGAGGCACAGTGGGTGCCAGGTGATCCAGAGCCAGGAAATGGAGGGAGCAGAATCTGAACCCCAACAATCTGGCTCCAGAGAGCATTCTTTTCATCACTTTGCTATGCCACTTCTAACGGGCAGCAAAATGGAAGCTCAGAGGTCAAGGACTGTGCCCAAGTAAGCATAAAGCCATGAGGTCTGTCTGCACTGCCCACTTCTAGCTCACATGTGCTAACACAGAGATGAGCTACTTTTTAGTGGGCGGCTTCTGCCTTGCAGGCTGTGAAGGGACATTTCTGCTCAGACTTCAACTAGTACAGTGTAAAGACCATTGCTCACTCCCCGCAGAGAATCCTGCTCCCCCAGCCCAGGCACAGGCTGTCTGGATCTGTTATCACAACCAGGAAAATCAGAAGCAATGCAACGCAAAGACCCAAAAGGAGGTATGCTGACATGAAATGAACACTGCTTGTTCTTAGCCTCAGAGCAGAGACGCCTCATATCTTTCTGGAAGTGGGTGGAGTGCAAAGAAATGATTAAGTAAAAGTGGAGCTCAGCTAACTGTTCTGTTTGAAGCAGGTCCACAGCCAGGCCATCTGCATCTTTCAGGAGAAGGTCCACACCTCTCATGAGGTTCTCATGAGCCTTGTCTCAAAAAGATTAGGAAATGCTGTTGGCATCGGTAGGGGCAGAGGACTTGATATTTATCAAGCATCTCTATGTCTGAAGTGCATGTTTGCACCACTGTGGAGAGAGATTCTGATGAACACATATATGCATCATGGTCGTCTTTATCAAAAACAGTGGAGATTACTGGAGCTCCACCATTACATAAAAAATATCAAAACAGGTTGTTGTCAAAAACCAACTGAAAATATTGGGAGAAAACATATACGACACACTATCACACATAAACAGTGAACATTCTTAATCTACAAAGAGCTCTTAAAACTGAGCAGAAAAAAGACAAAACACCCCCTAGAAAAATGGCCAAAAGACACGAACAGACAATTCACAAAAACTCAAGATATAAAAGGTCCTTAAGCATCTGAAGAGATGTTTAACTTCAGCCAGAAATATACTACTACAATATACTACTTCTTGTTGTAAGACAGGAGGGGAAATAGCATACACACGTCTGCTCATTTGTGTGAAAAGAAACAGGAAGGAGGAACGAGAAACTAACGAGACAGTTAGTTAGGGGGTGGGTGAGGAGGCCAGGGACTGGGAACCGGCTGAAGGCATGAGAGGCAGTTACCTTTTTGTACAGTTTGTAATGTGTCATCCACTCAAAACAATAACCTCAAAGCTAAAACACAAATTAGTAAGAACGGAACCCCTAAAATGGAATAAAAGAGAACCTAACTATATTTCAAATAATAACATGACCACACTGAGCTGGGGAGAAAGGTAACTGCTGAACACAGAACTTTAACTATATGATCCTCAGGCTAAAGGTAAAAGGAACTGCAAACCAACCCTGAACTGCTAGGTTTTTCACAGAGATGGGGGGTACCCATTTTTAAACCCCTATGGTATATTCGAGGATTGGGCAAACATACGGTGGAGAATGGGAGCCAAGTTTCTTACTGTTGGGGAAGGGAGTTACAAATGTGGGAAGCCCAAATGCTAGAATAAATCATGAATCCTGTGGTATGAGCTATCAGTATGCTAACTTAGGGTTTTAAATAAACAAAAATGGATACAGAAAGACATAGAAATATACATAACCCACACACATAAATTCCCTATCTCTGTCCATTGGAAGGGCCTGGAAGCAATGATACCTGGTGCCCAGATCTTGGTTTCTAAATACCATTCTCCAGCAGAAAGAACCAGGGCTCCTTGGAGAAATGATGGTTCTCAGCGCAGGGAAGGACAACATGAGCCTGGAACATCTCCTGCCAGAAATTAAGGAAGTGTGACAGAATGACAGGGATACGTTACAAAGGCACAAGAGCCAGGTTAAAGGGCCTTCCTCACTGGCCAAATACAGGACAACTGAGCATTAAAATACATAACAATAAAGGGTTATAATCCATAGAGTAAAACAGCAATCCAAGAGTCCATATAGATAAGGTCTTCCTTAAAAGAGAATACCAACTCTATTGTAGAAGCGAGACGTAGAAGGAATGATGGATTAAGAAAACTGTCACGTGGCAAAAAATCAGGGTGACTACCGCCTCAGTAAAGTTATCATAAACAGATGCTAAACCCAGAGAGGGAGAATTTGATAAGAAACAGAATTACTGATGTGATTTCAAAATGCCTCCCCCAAATAGGGAAAAATAGGAACTTTAAATAAAGTGAAGAAACCTGGCAGACACCACCCTAATCACGGGATCAAAGTGAATCTCATCAGTAATAGGATAAAGGGACACCAGGCACCCCCTGATGTGATGAACTGACAAGACAGCATCGCTCCTGTTGTATTCCTGCCCAAAATTCATAACCTGTGTCTAATCTCAAGAAATATCAGACAAACCCAACTCGAGAGGCTCAACAACATAACTGGCCTGTACTCTTCAAAATATCAAGGTAATATAAGAACAAAGAAAGACTGAGGACCCAGATGAAAAGATTCATGACAACATGAGATCCTGGACCAGAAAAATTTTTTTCCCTTTTATTATTAACAATATTATGACAACTGACAAAATTTGCATAAGGTCTATCAGTAGCTTAGATAACAATATCACAACCCCAAAATAAGAGTGTTCTGCAAATATGACCCACAAAACAGAGTTCCATGACGCACTCTGTAGCTTTGAAAATAAAGTAAATAGGAAGACAGCCCATTGATTCCAGGCCACATGCAGCACTAGAGAGAACAGACATTTAGAGAAAAACAAATGAACGCAAGATTACCATACCCAGTTCTGGTTTCAAAGGCCAGCACAGCCACTGTCTGACTGACTGACACTAGATGGGCCCCCGGGCCTCTCAGGTCTCATTCCCATCAGATTTTCCGGGGAACAAGTGACAGCCATCATTGGTAAGCTACAGAATGTACTCTGCATGACTATGTATAAATAAATAGCCAATTATCTTTGAAGCTTACTTCTATTTTAATATCAGTGTCACAAAACAATCCTAGACAGTCCTTAGATTTTAATATTATTTCCACTAAAAATACAAAGAGTCATTTAAAAGGGGGAGGGGGAAGAAATGGTGTCCTTAGACACCATTAGAACGAATTAAAAGCTGCTACATTTCCTTCAAATTCCTGTAACACCATAGAATTCCACTAGTTCTTCTGTAATAATTCTGAAGTTTAAATTCCCCCTTATCCTCTCTTTTTGGCATCTCTAACTTGCTTTGCATGCATTCTTTTGGAGCCCACATGTCTTTGCATTTTAGACACCAAGACTACACAAAAATAGCAATTTTGAATATATAACACCTCTGGAATATTTCTACCCATAGGCACCTAAATATAGAAACTTTTATTCAGAGAGCTCATGATTTTGTTTTATTATTCTAACAGCTCTGGAGTTTAGGAATAAATCACATGAAAAGTGGCTAGTTCCGGGATGATGCCAGCATGCCTCCTAGTGGACAGCATAAAGTATTTCATTTTTAATAAGGGCCATGCCATGTTAACATACATGTCCATTGCTAACTTGCTAATCTGTGAGGACCGAGGTGCTCTTTATAAACAAATAGACGTGCTATAATATCTTTGGCATCTTAAGCACAGGACAGGGACTGCACTAAGCCTTTCCTTGATTACTCAGGTCCGTCTCCTTGGCCCCTTCGTAGGATCTGATCAGTAAGTACATCAGCTCCTGTTCTGGCTCCAACATGGCGCTGCTGCCTGTCTGTGGGGGGTCCGCTTTGTGTGGACAATGACTCCCTGTCGTTCAACTTCGAACAGCCCCACTACCTGCTAGTGCTTCGAAGTGCAATCTCAAGCTTGTGAAATCATCAGCGAGCTTCGCTTAACACACCAGTGTGCCTTATAAGGATGGATCTCGAACTCCATGGAGATTCTGGCCATCAAGGATCTGATGACCAATGAAGGATTAATGTCACAGCTTTACGACACCCATTTTAGGTAGGTCATTCTTTTAATTAGCATTCTAGTGTCTATCATATTTTTAGCCATCTCTCTTTTTTAAAAAAGCAAACTAGCAATTTCTTGGAAATAAAAAAATAATAATCCTTTCAATAAACACAAAAATGGCTGAGATCGTGGCCAGCATATTCTACATAATTCACATTCCTTAGGGTTTCAGTTAGGTCATTTTAGGAAGAAAATGTTGTCCTGGTTCCCTTCTGGCTCACAATTATACATTTCTTGACACTCTTCAAAACAGACACACTACTGGCAAGGGACTTCTTCACCTGAGAAAAAGCTCTCTGTAACTGTAATGCTCTTAAGAGCGTATCATGACAGCAACCGACACGTGCCCCAGAGAGAGCTTCCTTGCTTGTTGCTACAAGACTTTATGCCCGGGTGTCATCTCTGTTACCTCTGTTAGGCCGGGACACGGTCAGATGAACAAGTCTACGGAGGGAACTGTCTCTCATTCTTGGGCTAGCGCTGAATACCCTATTTTAGTCTACAGATTATGGATGATAATACTGACTTTTAAAGAAAGAAAACTAGAGCCAGCCCTGATGGCTTAGTGGTTAAAGCTTGGTGCTCTCATGGCTTCAGCGGCCCAGGTTGGTTTCCCGGTCACAGAACCTCACCACCTGTCAGTAGCCATGCTGTGGTGGTGGCTCACATAGAAGAAATAGAAGGACTTACAATTAGGATATGCAACCATGCGCTGGGGCTTCGGGAAGGAAAAATAAAAAAGGAAGATTGGGAACAGATGTTAGCTCAGGGCGAATCTTTCCCTGCAAAAATAAATAAATAAATAAATAAAATTTAAAAAAGAAAACTATGTGGGGAGTGCAGAGAAGGCCAGGGAGAAAGCAAGGGAAAAACAAGTTATGGTTTACACTCGATTTATACCCTGAAGAAAATTGGCTTGTTTATATTTCCTGTGAAAATATTGGGAGGATCTCCCACTCATAAAAAAGGACAAAGAACACTAGACTAGTACAGTCTAATAGATGCTTTCTCCTGGGTAAATATTATATTTAAGAACACAGCGCTTCACAACTTTTAAAATGTAAGACGTCAGAAATAGTGTGTGGGACAACAATCATGAGAGAAATCATTTATGATAAATTGTTCAAAATTTTACACAGTTTGGAAATGAGATTGGGGAATACATTATAAAGCTTCACTCTTGGGAGGAAAAATAAAAGTTAATGCCTGCGTTAGCAAAAGACGACGGCAAAAATGGAAACCACAGCAGAAGTTCTCTCTTTGTTTAGGGATGTACTTCTTTTCTCAATGACCTCTTGGGATTTTGGTGACTATTTTAAGATTCTCCAGTGAAATTTTTCTAGAATTAGCTCCCAAGAAGAAGGTATAAGGCTTTTTTTTTTTAACTTCAAGGAAGACAGAACGTACATACTGCTTTACAGCTGTTGGCTATCAGACTGGCAGTCTTCTTGAAGGTCTTCTCCAAGTAGTGTGCAAATCTTTCATTCTCATTTTCTTTCGACCCTAGCTGAAGAAACTCACCTAGAAAGAAGGAAAGGGGTCATTGGAGATACAGTTTTATACTGCTAAGTACTAAGACTGAATAAAAAAGAAGAAAATGCAGAATTAACCTACCACGCACCAAATCTTCAATAACCTGGGTTAAAATAGATATAACAGTTGTATTTCCAATTCGTGCCAGAGCTATAGATGCTGCAGAAAGAATTAAATCTCCAGCAAGAACAGCCTAGAAAAGGAGAAAAAAAAAAAACTCTCAGAGAAAACTATCAGAGCAATGGAGCCAACAATGAGGTTGTCGTCTTAGAAGATAAATACAGAATGGGAGGGAGGGGTCATCTTGGATGTAAGCTTTTTCCCTGCCTCAGCGGGATTATATAATAATTAGTTACAGACTTGGGACATCGTTTGCACTGGACTGGCTCTCAGCAATTATGCAGTCTCTCTCCAGTTCAGAGCTGAAGAAATGAATGTCTTGAGATGAAAAGTACCTCACTCTCTCGCTTCATCTGCAGGCCCCACCAAAACACGGCCGCCTTCAGTTTAGTTACGCTGGACCACTCACTCTTTCCTCAAACTACGTTGCTGTGGTTTTCTTTTCACTTGTGTGTGGTCTTTTCACTTACTGTTTCTTCTGCTCAAAAACTCCTTCCCCTTCATTTAGCAGACTCACTTGCATAAATAGCTCAGCTGGCACCTCCAGGAAGTCCACTCAGATCCCTCTCTGCTGTGTGAGCATAACATGCCTTGCAGCCTGCTGTCCTTGCACTTTCCATCCCAATCAGTGATTTCCTGTTTACCAGCCTCCTTGAGGGCACGGACTGCCCATTAGCTCGGCCAGTACTTAGCCCACCCCAGCACATGGCACAATGCATGCTTTTCTCAGTGAACACTAAACCAAGGGATCTTGGCTCCAAGTTCACTGCCCTTTGCACTAGATTAGACTGCCCCTTCTTCCTTCCCAGAAAAAAATATTTTTTTCACTGAACATTAGATAATCAATATTTTTCCAATCTTCTTTAGATTGTGAGTCAATGTCCATACTGTAGTTGCAACTAATTATAAATATACATAACTGAATTATATGCTGTAATCGAATATACTAATCTACATATTTCAAGATATGCATAAGCATTGTTATAGAGTAATTAGTTATAAATGCTAGAGTTCATAGCAATTTTAATTCATAGAATTTCAACATAACCACATTTTAAGTTTTTATTGTGCCTGTCAGTTCTCTAGTATTCAAAATTAGTGATGTTCAGTATGTTTACCAATTAATCATCATTTTATAGCATAAGCTATCTCGATAGAAATAGAAATATACATTTATCAAGTCCCTTACATATGGTGACTGACATGCACACAGATGTCTGCCCATTGGCCCCTGCGACATTAGCAGGTCAGGTCTAGGGATCTCTAGGCCTTCACCTCTTTCCTTTCCTGGCCCCAAGGTTCCTAGAGGCCACAAGATTGCGGCATATGGAACTGAAGCATCCAAACTGGGGACGGCTGGGGTGAGGGGTGACAGGGAGGGAGGGCTGGGAACTCAGGCAGGGTCACGAGGGCTCAGGGAGGAGGCGCTGTGTGAATGGAGTTTTGATCCGTGACACAAGAGTCTGGGTTCAGAGGCAGGAGAGGGGAGGGGAGCGGCATGTGGACGTGTGCGGGGCAGGCCAGCCTCACAGCTCACACAGGTGACAGTGGTGAACACATTCTTCCCCGCATCAGGGAGATCCCACAGCAGAGGCAGTCACGAGGTCACGGGAGCCCAGGAAAAGACCTTAATTTATTCTTCGAATCCTCCTCCCCTGCCAAGGAAGGCTTGAGGATGGGCTCTGAAAATGGGCACAGCCCACCACAGGAACACATCATAATGTTACCCATGACCTCTCCGAAACAAAGCTCCACTCTCTTTTTACCAATGTTCTGATGTACGGGATTCTGTCAATAGGACACAGAACCTTTTAATCCAAAATTCGAAATAAAAGGCTTACAAACAAAATCGCAGGACTTGATGACACAACAAAGTCATAAGGAAAACCAGCATGTGAAGACGACAGTTAACATCTATTTCTCCTTTTAATAAGGGCAATTAAAAAACAGGGGTAACCAGGTACTGTGAATACCGTGCAAGGGAGGGGAAGGCGAAGAGGGGAACCTCATCTGCACTATTGTTCTGTTTGTGCTTCACGCAGGCAGGGCGGCCAACGGGGGCGCGTGTGTGGAGAAGCCGCTCCTGAGAGCTCTGCACCTCTTCGCTTTTCTCTCTTCAACCGCATTCCCATCCCACAACCCATGGTTTAAGCATCCTCAAAGAAAATTCCCGATTTCGCACACTCCCTTTGAGAAATGCTAATAAAATACCATGGAAATATGCTTTTAAAATACAGATAGATGAGCCAAACCCAATTAGAGAGACTCTATTTAAAAAGGTAAAATTTTCATGGCAGAACAGTAATCCCCTGATATACTGATATCAGGGGATATATATATAAAAAGCTACATTTAACATATATAAAAACCATAACATAGATATCTTTTTGTTTTATTTATTTATTTGCTTTGACACTCTAGCACATGGCACTCAATAAATGGTTAAGAAATTGAACGAATTCTGAGTAATCTGAGCCCAAAAGTAAAATGTATGATCCCTCATGAAATAAATGGTTTTGGATAACTACAAAATCCCTTTTCTTATAACCAAAAGGAATTCTATATGTAACTGTGAATAACCAGAAATTCTGTTTACATTTCTATGGCATTATCGATTATCAAATACCTGAACACAGACAAGACATGAATCCTATTCTGAAAGTTGGAAGACCACATTTGAAGGAGGCTATTTAACTTTTTAAGGCGAGAAAGGTGAACAGTAAATGCAATCCACAGAGTGTGGGATTGGGTAAGCAAGATTCAAAAAGCAAAACACCGTACCTTCTTTTCACCCCAGATCTTATTAACTGTGTGTTTTCCTCTCCGAGAACGTGCATCGTCAATAACGTCGTCGTGAACCAGACTAGCAGTGTGGATCATTTCTGCAATTAAGGCTATGGAGCGCTGGCTGGCTTGCACATCTCTAGTTAACAGAAAGCAAGGCTTTTTAACACAGACGCCGCCTAGAACCTTCTCAGCAATCATCTTGTGAAAACTGGACATCGGATCTAGGACAAAGAATTTTATTTCTCTAAGAGAAACTGTGTAAAAACTGGGCTTCCCTACAAAGCCACTTCTATCACTTGGAGAACATTTTAAAAACGCGTGAGACACCCTGCCACGATGAGGTTTTATGGACACCACATTAAGAAGTAGAATTTGTACGATTAAGCACAAAAACGGGATTAACATCTCAGTAGTCTGGCCATCAGGCTGAAGGATCATCTTTATGTCCTAGAATAGCGGTCAGGGTCAGGGGACCAAGTTTACAATTAGGTCACAATTAAATTTCAGGGATGGATGGGGAAGAGAGGTGAGAAGCATTCTAAAAAATTCTATTGAAGAACCGATGATCATGATGGTCAAAGCTTTTAATACCGTCTTAAACGTTCAGTAAGAAGACCTCAATGACCAAGGCAGAATTTTTGTAAAAACTTTCTTCCAATTCATATTTAACCTTTGCATTAGAAATTTAAACTTTTATATCCCAGACTTAACATAAAATATAGGCTAAGCACTCTCAAGAAGATACATGGATGTGAGTTTTATAGTTAAGTGAGAATGTCCCCCAGTTTCTTTTTAATCATCATGATTATCATCCTCATTGCCTAGAGGAATTTTTAAAAAGCGAATTCCAAGAAAATCAAACTGGGGAAATAACCAACTGAATTTTCCGAACATAAAACATATCCTGACTTAGACACATGCTAACCAAATGTTTCACTTATTCCAAGAGCTTACTTTTCAAATATCATCATGTTATCTCTTAGAGGGGAGAAAAGTGAGGGACACTGAAATATGACTTTTTCTTTAAAAATCTAATCTGAACATCTGCAAAAAATAGTGCTCATTCTAATTCCTCTGATCTAGCAGAAAGCAATGAAAAATGAAGTTAAACTACATGAAAGATGCTGGAATTTAACTACAAATGCTAAATCAGCATGAAGAACATCTTCCGATCTTGCTTTAAATGTAATTGTAAAATATGGTGCTTTGCCGGCAACTCTTAGCTAAGATTTGTGAACTATACCTCAGAACCTTCCAACTGCTTTTAGCCCGGAAATCAACTGTAAAGTGCTGCTCATTATTTATTAATATGTCAAAGTTATAAGAGTTCTAAATAGTTCCCAATCACAACACATTCTTCCTAAGGGGAAGACATAATGCAATGGAGGGTAGGGACAAATGGTCCCATACAACCACTTTAGCAAATGAGAAAATGCAGGCCCAGATGGCTTCTAAGAGCTTGCTCTGAATCCCTCAGAGAGATGCTCACAGACTCGACAGCAGGAAGCTTGGACCTTAACTACTTTTCAGGTAAATTTATTGGACCCTATCTTATTTGAGTTGAATGCACAGGAAAAGATGTAGACTTTACAGTTGTTTTTTTAATATAAAGCCTTTTTAGAATATCTTCTCAACAGAATTTCGGTCTAATAAAGTACATACTTCCTACTGGTTAGTAACAGAACTTACCTTAAAACAACTGATAGGCCTCTAGCCTGTCTCATGCATTCATAACTTGGGCACCACTTCCATTATCACCAACTATGTCAGCAGACAGGGGTTCCTGCTGGGAAGTTGCAGTAAAATGGCAGCACTCACTGAGAGACTGGAGTTTTGTGTAATTTGAAGATATTAAACCAAAGACAAAGGTTTCTTAAAATATTTTGAAATTTCATAGCTTCTCTATCTATATGAAAATGCCGTTTGGCATAGCTAAATTATCGACTGATGAAATCGGGATTCTTTCTTAGAACGTTATTTGGCTTTGTGACAGAGCTCCTACGTAGGATAAGCATCTAATTCTGGATGCTTTATAATTTTATCTGATGTACTTTTTCCTATACAATTGGGCTCTACTGTGTGTAGCTTATATCTAGAAAATACTGCCACTGCTTATCCATAGCATGGCATAATGGGTTGGAACTAGAACTTAGAGGTGACAGAAAAATCTCACGCTATCTTTAACATGAAATCGCCCAAGTGCCAAAAACTTAAGTCACGCCTTCAAAAAGCTGGGTACCATCTCCACTTCCTGCTGTGAAATAGCTGCCATACTTCCCAGTTTCTGGGAGAGGTGCTAAGAAAAGCTAGACAAGCAAGACAGCGTGAGAAGAGGCCCTTGGCCTTGAAAGCTGGCTACCTCTGTACTTCCCACCTGCAGGAGGATGCGAGATGAGTCAGCCAGCTCCTCAGGACATTTGAGGGGTTTTGCCCTTTCATTGGATTTTGAAATGTTTGTAATGAAGATTTCAAGTATAGACAAAAATAGATGGAGCAACATAATGATCCCCCCACATACCTTTCATGCAGCTTACATGTGATTTAAATAAAATACTTTTTCCCCTATTCATGCTAATTCATTGTTTAAAGGCTTAAACAAATTACAGTCATGTGCTGCGTAACAATGTTTTTCTGTCAAAGACAGACAGCATATATGACGCTGGTCCTATAAGATTAGTACCGTACAGCCGAGGCAGGCTCTACCATCTAGGTTTGAGTGAGCGCGCTCTATGACGTTCCCACAAAGACAAAATCGCCTAACGATGCATTTCTCAGAACGTATCCCCGTCGTTAAGCGACGCCTGACTGTACAAGTAAACCCTCAGTGTGGGAAAACCGTCTCGAAAACAAAAATCAAACCTTGTCAATTAGATTACTTTGGTTTGGAACAAATGAGGGAAGCAAATAAAATTAAATAGTAAATGTGGCTTCACTTTAACAAAGAGAAGCTTCTACTCTCAAATCTACAGGTTGTATAAAGAACAGAGTTCTCGTGTGGGATACAGAAGGCTCTAGTTCTATTTCAGAATGTCCTTCTGTTTGTTTCTTCAGACAACACTAAAAATAAATGCTTCACTTTGCTTGTTCGAACTTTGAAAAGCTTAGCGTTTCTTAAATCTATGTCCCTCATTCACCATGTCAGAATCAATACTCTTGAAAATGCAGACTGTGAGGCCTCAGTGAATCAGAATCTCTCAGGATGGGGCTCAGGAATCTGCATTTTTAAAGAGCCTGCTGGGTGATTCTGATGCACAAAGTTTGGGAGACACTGCTCTATCAAGTGGCGGGTATCCACTTGACTGAGGCCGCACATGGAAGCTTTTCCGAAGAAGGGTTTTCGTACCAGCTCGACCCTTGCTGGTCCATGGTGGCACGGCCTCTAAACAATGGGCAAATGGAACGAGAGGCCACTCTCCTATCCTAAAGGTGACCTGACACTTGGGGGGTCAGTTCAAAGGTCTTGTGCTAATGACAGAAACGCTCAGCCGCTCTGAAGCGCACATTCATGGGAGGGGGCCCTTCCTCTCCTCTTTCACACTGCATCATTGAGTTTTCTGGGACATGAATGGATGCTGCATCAGTTTGGTACCCAAGCAGCTCACTACTTAACTTGCAAATGAAGTCTCCGTCTCTCTCTATAAAATTCTTCAGGATGCGAATTGCATTTCCTAGTTGCTACCTGAGCACAGTACCACATTCAAGTTCTCGGTCTGATGAGCAATCTATCCATACTGACTCAAGGAAGATTTTATCTTTATCTGCCACTGAATCGACGTGCAAGTTTGGGTCCTTCAACTATTGAGACCGTGGAGTGTGTTCTGCTTTCCCCTCTGGTCTGCTCGGTCAGAGCAGGGGGATCCAGAAGAGGCGCCTCCAGAGGAAGGAAGAAGCCCATCCAGGCTCGCTCTCTGCACTGATGCGATACAATGCCATGATGGGGTTTGTATTAGTTTCCTGTGGCCACTCTGACAAATTACCAAACCTGATGGTTTAAATCAACAGAAATTCTCTCACATTCTGGAGGCCAGAAGTCCAAACAATTTCACTGAGCTGAACTCAAGGTGTCGGCAGGGCCATGCTCCCCCTACAGGCTCTAGGGGAGAACCCTTTCCTCACCCCTCCAGCTTCTGTGGCTGTCGGCAGGCCTTGGCTTGTGGCCACATCACCCCAGTCATTGAGGCAGCCCTGCTCCATCTCCACATCGCCCTCTGCCTCCCTCTTCCAGGGATGCCTGTGATTGCATCGAGGGCCCATCAGACAATCCAGGATGATCCCCCTATTTCAACAATCTTAACTTAATCACGTCTGCAAAGACCCTTTTTTGCTGTATAACACAATACAGGTTGCAAGGATTGGGCCGTGGGTAACTTTTATGGGGCCATTTTTCAGCCTAACCCAGTTTCTCACTCCACTAGCCTCTTCTGTTGATGCTCGAATGTATCCTTCTCAGTGATCTGATTCTTGAAGTTACTTGATTTTATGGCATTTGTCTAAAATCAAGTTTGTCCTCATTACTGAAACTACCTTGAAGTGTCACCTTCCACAGCAGCATTCAGGCTGAACGCGTGGGACTGAAGGAGCTCCTGAACGGCTCTTGCTCTCTGCCACTGATCTTTGGCCTCATATTTCCGTTTCCTGGGCTTTTTCTCTGGCCAGTGCAATTCTGTTCCCTTTTCTTGTATTCCTTACTGGCACACCGAGGATGCTACTAGCACAAACATCAAAGGTGCCTTCCATCGAAGGAATGGCAGAGTGCAGGGGGGATGCCTGTCAACTCAAACTTGCTAAGCAAGTCATCATCCTCAGCCACTGGCCATTTGCCTTCATAAACCCAAAGGAGCACACCAGGCTCAGAGTGACGTCTGCCTCTCTTTGGTGGGAATGGCGGTTTCAAACTTGATCATTACAGTCCTGAATTCATTAGCAATTTTAATATCAAGAAAAAAGAAGCGACATCCATGGGGCTGGCCCCGTGGCCGAGTGGTTAAGTTCAGGCGCTCTACCTTGGTGGCCTGGGGTTTTGCCAGTTCGGATCCCAGGTGCGAACATGGCACCACTCATCAGGCCATGCTGGGGCGGCGTCCCACATAGCACAACCAGAGGCACTCACAACTGGAGTATACAGCTATATTCTGGGGGACTTCGGGGAGAAGAAGAAGAAAAAGAATCGACATCCAAGAGCGGCTGCTCCTAAGTATTTCAGATTTATCTCCAGATAAAATTGAAGCCTGCAAAGTTGCATCATAAATGACGCAGGGTTCGTGCTACTGTTTATTTACTTGTCGCTGAAGAAGCACTGCGGAAGTTTCAGAATCTTTGAAAATGTGGAGAGCGACCCACCGTGATGACATCTTAGACCTGCAACTTATCTAGGCTGGCTTGGTACAGGGCTTTCTCTGCAGGATCGAGGGTGCTGCAAAATAATGCAGCATTTGATTTTTTCAAATTGGGCACAGTTTAATGAAAGTGTGGAAGTCGATTCCCTCAGTGATGAAACCAGCCTCATCCTGGCATGGTGGGGGGTGGAAGATGGTGCTCACAGCTCATTCAAAAGCCCTACAGCCCTCTTGTTCTCACGGATGTCCTCCTTGGCCTTGACCTCACCAATGAAATGGACAACCATCTGGTTATCAAAATCTCCTCCACCTTACCAGGTAGCCCTCATTAGAGTCTTTACTTCAAGATCCACTTTAATAATGAGTATGGATACATTAAAAGTGCCTTCTCCTAGGATAAAAACAAAACATTTCTTTTGGCACCAGCCTTCCTGCCCATCCCATAAAGAGCTGCCACAGTAGCTGGCTCAATGATTTGGAACACACAGAAACCAGGAATGGTTCCACAATGATTAGTGGCCTGCTTCTAGGAATCATTCAAGTGAGCTGGTGCTGTAATGACAGTTTTGTTACAGGTTTCCCAGGGTAGGCTTTTGTAACTTCCTTTGCCTTTCTGAGAATCATAAAAGGCACCTCCTCAGATTTTTATCACACTTGGACCCTTGACCTAGTAACTAATGTGAAAACTGCATCTTATAATTTGTACCATCTGATCAGTTTGGCTTTGTAAACTGGCCTAGAGGGATTCAATGCCACTGGACTGTTTGCACAATCAAGTTCAACAGACCTGGGCCAAATACACCTTGAGTAGTCCTGTCATCCCCATCAATGGCAATGACATCCACTTTCCAGTGCTGGAAGATTTCCACACAGGAATGGATGGTGCCAAGATCAAAAAGTGCAGGTCCCTCCTATGAGGTTACTGAGCGGGATAGGCTTGACTTGTTTAAGAAAGATTAGACACTACAGCTGTGCTGTATGCTATGAGTAGAGCAATTTTATAGAAATCTATTTATTATAAAAGTTGTTTTTGGTCTGGATTCTTTGACAGAGTCAGTCCTGACCTACAGTCAGTTTGGGTTTTGCTCTGCTGCAACCTCTGTTGCAGGCTGGGTTCTCTGGGAAGCAGACTCAGAAGTTTAAAGTACAAGATGTCTACTGAGGAGTGCCCTTGGGATCAACACCTGAGGGAGGGAGTGGAGGAAACCGGACTGGGCAAATGGAGAAGTTTCTGGAAGCAGGCTCATCCACAGCTGTGGCTACCCCATAGTGCGCCCTAGAGCTAGAATGGCCCTTCACCTATCAGTCCCTGGATATGGGCTGCCTCAAAGAGCAAGGCCTCAGGTGAGAGGATTCTTTGCCTCAAAGGGGCTGAGGCAACAATACGTGGTTCAGCAGGCGGGGCAGGGTCCTTGGTTGAAGGGGGATCCGGGCGGGCAGCACATCTCAGAATCCACCACAGCTCTGTTTCCTGGGCCTTTCAAATCTCAGTCATCTGTGGTGTGCATTCCTACTTTACCTGCCCAGGCACTGTGGTTATCTGGATACAGAGAGCACAAATAAACATTGGGTCTTAAGCTTTGGGTGGGGCGCCACATTACCCTTTGAGAAGACATTATAAGCTATAGATACCGTTCCCCAGATATGTGCAAATACACAAAAAATTGTGCCTACAATTCTAAGGGGCTCACAGACCGCATAACTCCCATGGAGCCCAGGTGAAGAAGTCCCAGCACAGTAATCTAGTAGGGAGCATTTCATGGACAGCTGAAAAGCTTACTAAAGGACAAAGAGAAAAGTCAGTAAAGGTAGTCGCCCTCTCCCCCTGCCATTTCTTAAGGGACCTGTTCTATTCTGTTTTCTAAAATCTCCTCCAGGATTACCGTTAACCTATTTAAAACACATCTCGGAAGCAAGAAGATGATGTCTGCGAAGCCTCATAGGAGTTGTGGAACTTTGATTAAAGCAGATGAAGTGCTGGAATGGTTCTGGCGCCTCTGGGGTCTGAGGACGCCTCTGGTGGCACAGGCTAAAAACAGAGACTGTGTGTGTGGTCCTGCCCCTGAATGCTGAGCCACTTTTTTCCATATTCTAAGTCTTCCTCAGCAAGCAAAATCACAATGGCCCAAGTCTCCAGAATCTTCTCCTACCCATCTTCTTGCTTTGAGTAGCATGGAAGTAACAGCTAGATAGTCAGCCCATTAAGAGCCTGATCCGAAAGAGTCCTCATGAGGTAAGTACTCTCAACAACTTGGGGCTTGGAGAGTAACATTGCTAGGATGCTGCAGCGCCCCAAATGTGCGCCACAATCGCGACTCACACCCCAAGGCCAGACGCTGCCTCTGCCCGGGCCTTTAGTAAGGAGGCCCCGCTCTGATTCCTTACAGGAGAGTGAAGCTGCAGCTAGAACATCCCTGGAGAGGGCAGAACAGTTAAACTAGTGATGCCTTTTCTGTGCTATAGTCTCCCAGGTGCTCTGCAACCAACAATCTATACAGTTTCAATAAGGCAAACTGAGAGAATTTCCAACCACAGGGCTAACAGCCGACAGGATTTAAAGCAGTGCAGAGTATTTTCCTTCCCATGTCATCTCTGAGGGTAATGAACTGTATTATGTGTTAATCTGAGAAATTAAGAATATAAATACACTCTCTGCCTAGAACCGTGGTTCTCAACCAGGAACGATTTTGCTGCCCGGGGGACATTTGGCAATGTCTGGCTACATTTTTGGTTGTCGTCAACTGGGCTGAGGGTTGGGGATACCACTGGCATCTAGTGGATAGAGGCCAGGATGCTGCTACATCCTATAATGCACTCAACAACCCACAAAAAAGAATTCTCTGGCCCAAAATGCCAGTCGTGCCAACACTGAGAAACTGTGCTCTGGAACACGTGAGATAAATTTCAACTTTGGTTCAGAAGGAGCATTTCTGCTCTCTGCCTCCAGGCGAAGTGAAAGTGGTCCTGATTATGATTAAAAGGTCACTGCTCCTTCAATCTACACTGCAAGCTTTTCCAAAGTCTGGGGGTAAGTGGCAGGCAGCCCTGAGCATGGTGTCGCGTGCCGAGGGGCTCAGCCGCAGGGCACAAAGGGCTGCGGTGGGCCGAGGCAAACATCTGCTCAGGAGCCACATCTGATGCTCATTCTTACAGCATCCTTAAAGTTAGTGCTGGCAAACCTGAGGCTTTCCTTAAAGTATTCTTCATTGAGAAGAGGAAATATAATACAAATGTTCAACCCTAGGGAAATGTATTAGTACATTATGGTCTACTGGAATTTCCATCAATAGATTACGTGATGCAAAAATAACAACTATCAAGACACTCCTGCAATGTGGTAGAGTTTAAAAAACAAGCGTAAACAAAGCAGAACACAAAATTATACATCTAGTCTAACTGAACCCAAGAGTGGAAGGACAGAGGATGACAAAGATGGCTGCATGACATAAACGGTAAATTCTTTTTCCTTTTAAGATTTCCTGTAATATTAAAATGTTGCTGTTGCTTTAGTATTTTAAAATTTTATATAGATTCAAAATACAAAAGTTGAGGCCCAATGGTGAAAATGCCTTCTTTTAACAAGATTTTTCTGGCACCTTTCTGAAGGTCCCAGGAAGGCAGGCACTGTGGCGGGTGTGGTGGCCAGAACCAGGCCAGGCTCACGACTTTATGACAATCAACCTTTGGACTAACCGCCCTGTGTATATAATGATTACACACGTCCTGGTATTCTTTACTTCTGAAGGAGAAAACTTAATTTGGCTTTCAAAATTTTTTCTAGAATGTTCATTTGCAGCTGAAGTTGTTCTTCCACGGACATTAAAAAGTGCAGAAAAGGAAGATGCCCAGACCAGATTCCAGAGCGACCTTAGCGACTCAGCGCCAGAAACTCCCCCTCACAACTGAATTCTTAAATAGATGCCACTTCTTAAACAGGAAACTCAATGGCACCCTTGGGAAGGAAAATTTGCCAAACGACAGAGGGCTGAAAGCAAGTAACTCACCGGGAGTTATCATGATGGCTATTACAGGCTCGGGCCATTAGCACCACAATAATTGGTCGAAAGGCTTTTCCTTTTCCATCAAAGTAATATTCAGACATTTCCTTAAGTTCTGTTGTAGATATGAGAAGTTCCTGAAATAAAGTTTCTGTGTGTCAATATGGCATCATAACTTGCACAAAAAGTCAACAGGATTTCTTTCAGGAAACTTTGTTTCTCCCCAAAACGCCCCCAGTACATAGCTGTGTATTCCAGTTGTAGGTCCCTCTGGTTGTGCTACACGGGATGCTACTTCAGCAGGGCCTGATGAGCAATGCCATGTCCGTGCCCAGGATCCGAACCGGTGAAACCTTGGGCCACTGAAGCGGAGCATGTGTACTTAACCACTCGGCCACAGGCTGGCCCCTTACAAAACTTTGATTTGATCGCAGTGGACTCATTTCAGTTGAGAAATTCGGCACTCATGCTGGGAAAGGTTTCAACACTGTACGGCCACAAACCTGGCTGCCCAGTGGCTCAGCCCCAAGTCGCTTAAGTGCTAAGGCAGCCACTGCCACCTGCCCCAATGACTCCAAGAGACAGGAAGGGGAGGATGGCACTAGGTGGCTAGGGACTCTGGGCCAGTGACAGCTGGAGAGAGAAAGGAACTGGGGCTGGTAGCAGCTTGGAAGATGGAGGGGAGAGGACAGAGATGGGGAGTGTGGGAGCCAGTGGCTGTCAGGAGCCAATGAAGCAGGAGGTCAGAGGGTGTCTGGGCTAGGGAGGCAAAGCTATGTATTAGGCGCAAGAAGACATAAGATGGAGGCCAGGGAGAAGCAGCCGAGGTCAGTAAGTCTGGCTCAGCCGTTATTTAGCAACAGGCATGTCAAAAGTTCACAGAGAAAGTTTAAGACCTGGTTTGCCTGACTGCAAGGAGCTTACAATTGAGTTGGGGAGACACAATTTTTTAAAATATGAAATATTCAGTGAATAATACAGTGGTAACTTGAACTATGCTGTACATTAAATGCATTAGTTCAAGAAGGGAGAGCTCAGTGTGGGCTAGGAAAACTGAACATTTCACGGAGAGATAAGCTTTGACCTGCGATGATTAAAGCATAAGTAGGATTTTGATTTCTGAGGAGGAGGCAGAGCCCTCCAGGTGATGAGTGTGTGTCCATAGTGCCTGCCACTCAAGGACTTGCTGGAATGGATCAGAGCTGATCCCCCGGAAGCAGCAGGAGCTAATGGACCTGGAGGTCCCTCAGCCAGGCTCAGGTGAACATGACACACTGTCCAGTCATTAACTCACTGAATGATCAACTCAGTGCCAAGCACAGCAATAAACTCAATGGTTACAAAGATAAATGAGACTGCTCCCTGCCTACAACGAGCTCAGCATGTAGATGGGGAGAAGTAAAACAATAATTGCAATATAACACAATACGGTGCGATGGGTGCTGTCCCTGAGGTAAGCGCAGTCACTCTGGAGCACAAAGGAGGGACCTGCGGCTCAGGCCGAGATGAGGAGGACAAGAGAGGAAGGACAGGGCAACAGCAATGGGGTGGCTGACCTAAGGCTATGGAGGCTGAAGGCAGGAGGCAGCCTAGGAGGATGGGGAGGGGAAGGAGACAGATGAACGGAAGATCCCTCCAGGTTCCGGGGCGGTGCCTTCAATGAATATGAAAAACAGGAGAAAAAACAGTAAGGGAAAGCAGAGTTTCAGATATGTTGCTTTGAGACAGTTGTGGACGCTCCACAGAGTTGCCCGGTGAGGAGTTAGATGTGTGGGTTTAGGAGAGCAAATTCAAACTGGAATTGAGATCTTCTTTGGGAGTCATAAGTAAGGCAAAGGGGATACATAGAGAGGAGGGGGCCGAGAGAACTCCAGGGAACAGCAAAATTAAAGGGAGTAGGGTGGAGGGGACAGAGAGGACCCAGGAAGCAGACTGAAGGACGGCCCATGAACGAGGAGAACGGGGAAGTGCAGACGCCCGGGGAAGAGTTTCACAGAGTGGGGAGTGGTCAACAGTGTCCAATGTTCAAAAAAGTCAAGGAAGATAAAAACCAAAAGGGCCCACGGGATTTAGCGGAAGGAAGTAATGGGTGACCTGGGCAAAGGCAGTTTCAGAGGAGAGGCTAGAAAGGAAGGCACAGTGTGATGGTGGAGTAAATATGAAGGGGCAAAACAGAGAGAGAGGGTAGAGGACACTGTAGTGGGACGGGAAAGGCTGGGACACAGGGTCAAGGGACCGTCATTTACACGAGGAACATGAAGAAACCAGAGCACCTAAAATATAAATGTGAAAGAGACATGAAGAGGGAGAGTTTGCAGACAAAGGGGAGAGAACAGGCCACTGCAGGAGCAGTTCCTAAGGAACTGAGGAAGAGGCAGAGGGGCTGGGTCTTTACTGGAGGTAAAGGGACTATTCTGGAAAGGAAGGGAACATTGACTTCACTGAGACAGGAGGGAAGGGGCAAGCACGGAGACAGGTGCAGACGAGCTTGTCAATGGTGACAGAGCAGGGGGAGGTCATGCTCCATGGCCTGGACTTGGCCCATCAAACAGGAGGTGGTGCTGCTGTGAAACAGGACAGTGGCGGGGGGGGGGGGGGGGCTGCGGGCGGCGGGAAGGGGAGAACCTCGACAAGACAAGGAAGCTGATGAGGGGCCTGTGGACATTTCTGGGCAACATTTGAGAATCCACGCGAGGTTGGGAGCCACTAAAAATTTTTTGGGAAAAAGGTGTTTAAGGCTTTCTGCCCTATTTGGGGCAGTCCAGCACCGATATTCAGAATTGGATAAGGAAGAGGGTAGCAGGAATCACCAGAGGCTTCAGTGTGTTAACAGGCCTGGAGTAGGTAAGCAATCGGAGAGAAAGATTAGATAACTCATTGGACAAGTAAGTATGTGCTGCGTGTACGGTTTTTTGCAGTTTCCCAACTTGGCAATAACCTCTTTCTGGATGGTAACACGTATTGCATCCTCCATATTGCCCCACAGTTGTTGCTCAAGAAACATCTGAAACTTGATAGTCGTGTGTCAAGTTTGCAATAGCATCATACGTATCTGAAAATTTGCACTGTTTCTCATAATTCTAAGAAATCAGCAGTACTTCGTAGCATCATCAGAACTATCTTACCTTTCTAATGTCCTCATACAGACCTTTCAAGTCCCTCCAACCAAGTTTAAAAGGATCAGTGTATTTCTCACCACTCCGTGTCTTACTACAACAGCACGCGGCCGACGTTGTGTGCTGGAACCTGGGACAAGCACAAATGCACACAATGTAAGTCTGAGTGCTATTTTATTAAGTGAGATAATTTCATTTTTAAGTAAAAATTATATACACATGTGCATATAGTTATATATATAGTTGAGTGAGATGATGGAAAACTTAAGCCCAGATACTTGCTGGAAATTAAGCTCGAATCCAAAACAGTCATTAAATTTAGAAAGGCATACAGAATTATGTTCTTGCTAAACACTACATCAGTAGTACATTTTTATAACCAGGGCCTTGAGAATCCACAAAATCAAAGAAAGACTTAACTATGTTCATTGTGTTCTGGGTTGAGTTTAAATTTTATTAAATTCTCATTTTTTGAAGAGACAGACCACACAGGGTAGATATTGTAACATTTAGCTAAACAACATTAAATTTGTGGGACTAGCCCACTACATTTTAGAATAGAAATTCACTGGCCATATGGTTAATAATTTTAGTAGTTACAACATAGATTGTAAACTTACCTTGATATACTATACATATTTGGAAAGGCAGATGTTAAACTCTTCACAAGATTAAAATAGGATACCTATAAAACAAAAGTATCAAGAAACTTGTAAGAATATGCATGAAAAACTTGTTTCTAATACTAGATGCTCTCATAATTCATAATAATCTTTACCTTTTAATGTCCATTTCTAAGTAGATTGCAAACTTTCAAAAAATGACAATGTCTCCTGCTTACAAAAGCAACATTTGTCACTACAGAAAATATAAATAAGAAAAAAAGCAGAAAATAAGAAACATCTATAACCCCTCCCCCCAAAGAAAGCCGGTTTTCACACTCATATCTATCTTCCCAGATCTGAAAGTAGTTTAAAGACAATTATTTCCATTTAACTAGGATTGGTCAGAGAAGAGTGAAGATCGGTGTTACTTACACGCTTTCAAATTCTTAAATTGATTTAAAACAAAGAATCATCAAGATTCCAAAGGCGTCAGCCCAGATGGTGAAAAGGAAAAGATTTCAACGCTAAGGAAGGAATTTATATTTGAATTTTTTTTTTTTTTGAGGAAGATTAGCCCTGAGTTAACTGCTGCCAATCCTCCTCTTTTTGCTGAGGAAGACTGGCCCTGTGCTAACATCCATGCCCATCTTCCTCTCCTTTATATGTGGGACACCTACCACAGCATGGCTTGCCCAGTGGTGCCATGTCTGCACCCAGGATCTGAACCAGCGAACCCCAGGCCGCCAAGAATCGGAATGTGTGAACTTAACTGCTGTGCCACTGGGCCGGCCCCTATATTTGAAGTTTTGAAGTGTGGCTAGGACAGTACTGAACTGCCTATTATAACTCATTGTTCCTAAACACACTCGGAACTGGTGCCTCTTAATAAGCAATGTTAAGAAGCAAACAAGTCCTGCAACACATTTTGATGATATGAACTTAATCAGAGATCAACGAACAGGACACTACTTCTAAAAGATTCAGAGCTGGTGACAATAAATTTTAGTTTCAAAAATTATGGAGCACTATCATGGGCCAGGAATGTGACAGGTACTGGGGACCCAAGTCTGCCAGGCATTTCAAAAATAACTAACTTATTAATTTAATCTAATGTTAAGATTAGATCAATCTTAACAAGGGCTTTTATAGAGTATTTGAGGCAAGCATTTTGACAAAAAAGACGAATTTAGCACAAGAAAAATAAAACTCATCTACTCTATTAGTAATAAAGTCTTGCAACATGCTTTTACACTATTATTTTATCCTCACAACTACTTGCTTTATTACAGTTGGGAACTTGAAGTTCAGAAAAGTCAAAGTCTGAAAAACTGATACACAGATATGTTTACACTACATCAAAGGAAAAAAGCACCTACAGGACTGTGTGCATTATGTGATCCTGCTAAAAATGTACACATCACACAAATAAAATACATAGAGAATAGGGTTTGCAAGCATATAAAACGGGATATTAAACATTGTTATTTTGGAATAAATAGATTTGTGGGAATTTTTGTTTTATTCCTTTTTTTAATATTTTCTTGTTTTTCTCTAGTGAACATATTGCTTTATACATAGTAAAAAAAAAACCATACGTGGGCTGGCCCGGTGGCATAGTGGTTAAGTTCACGCGCTCTGCTTTGGCAGCCCAGCGTTCACGGGTTTGGATCCTGGGCGTGGACCTGCACACTGCTCATCAAGCCACGCTGTGGCAGCGTCCCATGTACAAAATAGAGGAAGACTGGCACAGATGTTAGCTCAGGGCCGATCTGCCTCTTAAAACAAAAACAAAAACAAAACCCATAAAGGTTGACTTTGCCAGGCATGCAGTGGCCCAGGAAGCCAATTTGAGTTCTATTCTTTCCACTGTAACATTACGTATTCATTAAGCCACTAAGAACATTTATGATAGCCCAGGCAATTACAATGTCCCAAGAAAACAACGTGATAATCTACACTTTTGATTTTACCATTATATGACACTTTACCTACTTCTTTCAACCATCATGGGTAATTAATTCATACGAATTCACTATTTTATTAGAATACTTATTCAGTTTGAGATGTAACCTCTAACCAGGGCTGAAGAGTTAAAATTATCCAGCAAATAGAGTGCTCTTAACCACTAGGCAGTGTAGGTTGGTAAAAGCATCATCTTTGGAAGATGGATCTTGGTTCAAATTCCAACATGTCCTGGCTGTGTTACCTTGTGACATCTTTCTGATCATGGAGAGATGCTGAGATTAATTTAGAGGGTATATGTAAAACTCTTAGAGCCAAACACATTGTATACATTTAATATAGTATCTATTCGGTCAAGCTATTTTCTGCTTTAAGAGTAGCTAAGGGCAATGTTTTCCAAAGTGAGGTGGGAGGTATTGAAAGAGCAGTTAAGTTTAAAAGGCAGTGGTGAAACTGGAGCTGTACCACTCCCTGCAGGAGCGACAATCATTTTCCAATTCCGATTTTGTTCCCTACCTTTCCATCACATACCCTCCCTGAAAGTCAACCTTGCCTTTCATGCATTTTTTTTAAAAAGAGAAAATGCTGAGCAAGAAGCAAAGACATACCGACAGGTGATTTGGCACGATCCAACATGCACTGGTTCTCATCCCATTACAAGATTTGTTAACACTACCATGGAGCAGATGGCAGCGGTACATACATCAGCAAGTAGGAGAGCTGTGTTGCAGAGCCCGACGTGGCTTTATTATTGTTGCTTTTTGTCCCCACGGACTATCCGGCCCTAAGAGACTTGAACTAATCAAAACACACACGCCTGAGGCAGACACCAGAAGGCTAACATACTAATTTATACTAATATTTATAATAATATTTGAGGTCTGGCTAGGACAGGACTGAACTGGATCCCGGCAAAGCCCTGAGACTCTTTCCCCATCTTCTCTTTACTGTCTAGTCTGTCTACCAGCCCAGCTGCCAGTCTCTCTCCAAAGGTCTATTTTGGATAAGTTGTGATATGTATCCACTTTGATACAAAGTACACACTTATAAAGGCTACATAATTCATATCAATAAAGGGTGTTTGATGGGAATACGAAGTGTACCCAATCTAACCCAAACGGAGTCCTAAATTCAAACAAACTTTTAAAAAATGACGCTTGCAGATGAGAGGTGAATACATACAACTACTGTGTGACTGGAGAAGTCTCTAAAAAGGACCGTGAGTCCAGATTTTGCGTAATTACACTAAACAGTATGGGCCTACCCTAGGGCACGTTGAAAATGAGTCACTAGGAAGCGCAGAAAGGACTCACAGAGCCACAGAAACATGTCAATTTACAGAGGCAGAAGTGACCGGAGAGGGAGAAAAATGAGCTTGGGTCCGCAGGCAACAGGGGAGAGCTGTCCAGGAGTCCTGGTTTGTGCGGAGATTCTGACTCTACTTCAAGAAGTCATGGGTCAAATCAAAGATGATCCGAGGTTTCTCTACTCGGACATCCTCAGGCCTCTTCTCCTTCCGGTGCTTTCCTCCTACTCCAGGTATGCTCTCCCTCCGAAGCAACTACCGTCGACAGAAATCCGGTCCTCCGGAGCATCAGCCCTCCTTTCTCCACAAGACCTTTTCTGCCTATTCCGAGGCCACTGGATCCTCCGCATCTCTGAGCGCCCAGAGCACCTTTTGCTCTAAAATCCCAGTCATCTGTCCTCCCGAAGCCCTGGCTGTAACTCGAAAGGAAATAGCTGCAGACGGTCTCCCGGCTTTACTTTGTGGGCGCTCCAGGAGGCAATCTGACCACTCCCGCGGCGTTTCCTCGGGACCTGGTTCCTCACCGCTCCCTCCCCAGACCTCAAATGCCCCCTTGGTCCCCAGGACGCCGCTCTGCAGTCCGAGCGGGGCGCCCCGACTTCAGGCCGACGCTCAGCGCCCACCCTCCGAGGCCCCCGCGCGCCTCGCTCTCGTCCCCGGCGCCCGGCTGGCCCCGCTCCCCTCCCGCCGCCGCCGCCGCGCCGCCCTCCGCCCGGGCGCACGTGCAGAGCGCTCCCATTCATTCCGCCGCGCGCTTGTCATTGGCGCCGTGACCTCTGCGCCCGGCCGCGGCGCGCTCCATCCCCCGGCCTCACCTGCGCGCCCGCGTCCGCACAGGCGCGCGCCCCGCACGGCCCCGCGCGGCCGGGGGAGCCGGGCCCGGGGCTCCGCGCCGGCGGCCTCCAGGAGCAGCAGCGCCGCCACCGCCACCAGCGCGAGGCCATGGTCCGAGTCTGAAAGTCGCGGCAGGCCCGCAGCTCCGCCTCTGGCCCGGCGGCCCTCCTCCCGGGACCCGGAGCCGGAAACCTGGCACAGGAAGAGCTTCGGCCCCGCCTCGGCCGGCCGCGCGGGGCCTCGGGCGCCTCCCCGCCCCGGAGCCCGGGGACGGCCCGGCCCTGCCCGGCAGCGGCCGGGGAAGGCGCGCGGCGGGGAGCTGGGCCCCTTCGCCCCCTGCCGGCCTCTCGGCCCCGAAGAAACCAGCCGCGACCTCCCACGCGGGCGAGCGGTCTCCCCGATCCCCTCCCCGCGCTCGCGGGAGCTGGTAGCTCCAGCAGTCAGAGCAGAAATGTACTTTTCGGAACCTGGCTGTTAGCAGAGTGTGCTACGGCGCACCCGACTTCCGGTCACTAACTCTTTCTGCGTATTTATGTAGAAATATGACTCAAAGAACCGGGTTCCTGTTTTGCTGGCTAATCCAGAGGCTACAGTTTCCGCAGCTGCTGCTTTTGGATGTTACCTGCCACGCCATTGTCTGCTGCTTGTTGCAACCTGGCCTTGAAAGAAGTGACAGCGTTTTCTATCTTTCCAGTAACAAGTCAAGCCACGAGCAGGGTTCTTGTGAAAAAGAAGTTAGATTAGCCTCGTCTCTCGACTTTTGGGCTCTCTCTTCTGAAAACTTTATAGGTACATTGTGACATCGTTTGGCAGTCTTGCTCACATCTGGATATGTGAGTCCCACTCGTGGGTGTACTAGGCTGTGTGAAATTGTTTACTGTTTGGTAATGTTGAACGTACTTGTAGCCAGCCCGGAGAATAATGGAGAATGTACAGGATTAGCATCTAATACGGGTTAGAGAGACTTTTTGTTAATTCTGTAGCCGGATCTACTCTTCTCATGGTAGTGAGAGAGCGTATTTATTACAGAAATCGGTGATATAATTATTCACTCAAAACATGCACACAAACAAACAGCCAATGAGAGAAAGTGTAAGCATTAGGAATACAGAAATACAAGTAACATACTCTGTCCTCAAAAATTCACTCTTATAAGGAAATAGATCAGCAAATAGGCAGCTGCACCTCTCTGATCTTTTTTCTTGTTCTTCTGAACCATGCTTTTTGCATTAAAGAATGCAAGTACCCATATGGCTGAGCACATTGTATTTATCTTCAAAGTATTATTTTTTATTGAATGAAAGCATAGAATAAAGAAGTTTATTACAATAAACCAATTTTGTGAGGTTTTTTCCCCCCAATCTTGAAGAACATTATGTAAAAAACATGACAGGTGCTTTACAAATAAAAGTTAATATGCACCTGTGGCTTATCTTGATACAGGTTTACATATTTAGAAACATCTAGCAGGCAGAATTTACCAAGTAGAGTGTACTGATAAACAGGTGGACTTGCAACAATCCTATGACCTGGATGTTACCATCTGCTCTTTTTCAGATAGGGAAACAGAAATGGAGGAATTGAGCATTGTCCCCAAGCTCATCTAGTAGGTAGATATAGCACTATACAATTCTAGCAGGCCATTTTCATTTAGAAATTGTTTACCCAGATTAAAACCAAATATTTGGCTCTTGAAAGGGTGTCATATGGCAAGACTAACCTGGGAAGCAGATGGAATTCTTGAAGGCTTCCAGTATTACAGTGGAGCTAAACTCTTGATGAACAAGAACCCACCAATAGGACATGCAGAATACACAGGGGTTCTTTTGACTCAACGAGACCAAGCTTGAGTCCAAGAAATTAAAAACATTGTCTGAGCTGTGCAAGTAATTGCCAAAGAACAGAGGCCTCTTGTGCAAGGCTAGAAATGACTTTGGTCTTTTTTTTTGTTTTTTAAAGATTGGCACTTGAGCTAACATCTGTTGCCAATCTTTTTCTTCTACTTCTCTCCAAAGCCCCCCAGTACATAGTTGTATATTGTAGCTGTAGGTCCTTCTAGTGTGGCATGTGGGACGCCACCTCAGCGTGGCCTGATGAGCAGTGCCACGTCTGTGCCCGGGATCCAAACTGGTGAAACCCTGGGTTGCCAAAGTGGAGCGCGTGACCTTAACCACTTGGCCACGGGGCCAGTTCCACTTTGGTCTTTTTGACTGTACTTGTACAAATGAAACAGCCAGTCTTGACTAATAAAAATGGAATAAGTGTGTAATTGAAAGCATTTTCAAAGTTGTTATTTCGATGTTGGAAAGTTGGTTACACTTTAAGACATTTTCTTTCTATTAATGATGGTACTATTCAAAACATTTTCTACAGTAGGGCCAGACTTTACAATCAGGAGAGATAGCCGTAATACTGAATACATATTAACCATGTCTTGGTTCATGGCACCACGTAAAAACATCTCATCCTGAGGTTACTCAGTGAATTATGAATGAATAATCAAGGCAACTGGGGTAAGGCCCTCTACAGAGAGAAGAGTTCAAACACAGTTGCACTGAAAGGTCAGCAGTTCTTGTAGATTTTGTATTCTTAGGCAAAACTGAACTCTAAAGAATTTGGTTTTGGAATTACTGATTTCTCTGAGATGTGAAGATAAAGGGTCATACATTTGGAATTTTCTCTGGGGCTTTGAGTCACTGACTAATTAGTTTGTTAAAGTGGCACAAGGTGAGGGGTGGGGACGTCTGAAGCAGTTAGCCGTTGTGGTTCCATGGCCAGTGATCACACGCGTACTGACCCATCACCTACGGTGCCAAAATGTGAATCGATCAGTACAAAATCATAAGTCCTAGTGGAACGTTATATACTGCCCATGCTCTGCTGAAATATTAGCGCATCATAAAAGAAAATGCATTAATTATATAGTTTAATCTGTGTCCACACAAGCTTTCCTAAAAGAGAAGAAAATACATGGTTGGATTTTCTACTCCTAATCATAATGTCAGGTTTTCTGTGGTGGATACTAAAATCATCTATTTTTTGGTTGACTACCCATTTGTTCCACATGATGCTGCCTTATTCACCATGCCCTTAGGGGAAAGTATAAAGGGTTAAATCTGTACCACATTTGCCATATCATATGGGGAAGATGCAAGATTACTCTTGTTTCTGTTATAATTGACATTTAGTTCACCTAGACTTGGATGGAATAAATACTCTAAACAGTTGAGCAAATTGTTCTGATGGCACCTTTCTCCACTGATTCGACATATCATTTTCTCTAATTATATAGAGAATTTTTACGTTACTTTGGGCTGTTTCTGTGCTTTTTATTGAGTCCCATTGATCTTTGCATCTATTTTTGGGATAACAATATTTTTAGTTATTGCATCCTTATAACTTTTAATATGATAGGGAAACTCTCATTTCTCTTATTTAAAAAAAATTAGTCTTTATTTTTCCAATTTATACTTTAAGTTTGTCTGTTTTTTTTGAAAAAGAATCCTACTAGGATTTTGATGGATTTCCATTATGTTTATTAAATAATTTGGTGACACTGACATTTTGACAATATAATCTCTATCCAGAAACATAAGTTTTTATGTCTCTGTCTTGTAGTGTTCGTAATACAGCTAGCCTCTTCTGTTTTTTGTTTTAATTGCATTGGATTAAGAAAACAGATTAAGATTTTAAGAATTGTGCTTAAAATACAAGTACATATGTTCTGAGTGTCTAAAGCATGTTCAAAGCTCTCTTTTTCCTCTACAGCTTGTTAAATTAAATACATATGCTTTGGTGCCTGGACTTTATAAAACATAATTTATCTCTTTAGAGGTAATTTTGAAACTTCTAGCCTTGTGAACAGGCGTGTATCAAATGTTTTGAAGTTTCTGGTGGGTTTGGAAGCAGGTTTGTACATTTAGTAAAACATCTGATATTAGATGTTATTTGTGTATTTATCTGTTTCCTTCGGTTAATCATGATTTTCTGAAGGGAAGAAAGGATGTGATTAAGTGCCTAATATTTTTTGGTTGGATTCCGTTACTACTGTAATTCTAATACTGTAATGCAGCTTACCTCCATTTTATTTATAGATTCTTATTGATAAATATATTGCACATCCTATTGGTCTCCCATGAGTGAAAATCTTTGAAGACAGGGTATGTGTCTTGTTTTAAACTTTTTTCATCTCCCATCTTCTGGGACAGCTCCATCTTCTATGCTGTCTGAATATGGTTGAAAATGATAAAATAGCCTTTAAATAACAAAGTATGAAGAAAATAGTGGTTTAAGTTGATTTTCTGGAAGAACTGTTGCCTTTCTAAGGAATATTAATGCTGTATATGCAACAAATGGGAACATTAAAAAGAGGGTTTTGTTTTGTTTTTTTTTGTCAGCTATGTTGCCAGTTGATCCTGTTAAAGAAAATTATGTTCGTAAAGTGAAAAACTGTGTTTTTTCAATTGCCTTCCCTACTCCTTTCAAATCAAGAGTACGTCTTGTAGCAGTTTCAAAGGTTAGGCTTTATTTTTTCACAATACAAATATTAACTCCCTATAATTTTTGCCTAAAAAGATGATAATTTTTTTTTCAGAGTTAAATTGTTAGTCTGTTGATAAATGACTGTGTTTAAAATTCAGACCCTTGGAGAAAGTCATTCTTAGAAATCACTTTTTGATGCTTAGTCCTGGAGCCTAGTATTTACTTTCTTCTTACACTTATCTTACAAGGAAGATACACTTTTGTGAAAAATAGGGGTAAGAGATTTAAATTCTTAGAAATGCGCTCTAATAAGAAATTCTAAATTGTCTTCTATGATTTAAATGAATTTGGGATAAACATAGAACTTAATTTTAAGTTATATAAAAATAGAATTTACTTTTTTCTAGTTCCCTTAGAGCATAGGTGCTAGGAAAAATATTATTTTACCGTGTATCACAAGAAATACATGAAAATTTTAGAACTATCTAGGGACCAGCCCTGTGGCGCAGTGGCTAGGTTTGACACACTCTGCTTCAGTGGCTGGGTTTACGGGTTCGGATCCCAGGCACGGACCTATGCCACGCAGTGGCAGCAACCTGCAAATAAAGCAGAGGAAGATTGGCACAGATGTTAGCTCAGGGTTAATCTTCCTCAAGCAAAAAAAAATTTAGAACTATCTAATAGAAGTAATTTTCCCAAATAGCACAAATAATCATAGAAAGCCTGGTACATCTCTTAAGAAAAAATATTAATGTATTTTTGGAAGAGGTTTATTTTTTAAATTTTCTTTCTTCCATTAAGTCTCTTTTCTCAAAATTTTTAAAGGGATTACTTAAGTTTGTAAGAAGAGTTTTTTTTTTTTCCTGCTTCAGGAAGTTCTAGAAGATATTTTGGACCTTGATTTATCTGTTTCGGAAACAGATGATTTTATCCAGCTTGTAAGTGGAGAAAAGATACTATTTGGATCCGTTCCATTGGCTCACAGATACGGTGGCCACCAGGTAAGAGCAGCATTAACATCACTTCTGTTATGCAAATACACACCATTGGTGGAAGTGCCGTCCTATTAAAGAAGTTATTTTGCATTAATTTCTCTAATATTAGCATACTGAGACTTCAACGAGATGTTCCTAGAAGAACGTGTCATTATAAGATCTTTATAGATTACCTGATGTGATTTCTTGCTGTCATAAAGCTAGAGCCTGTTTCTTTAATGGAGTTGAGAAAACTGAGGCAGCACAAATACAAAATTTCTGTGAATTATTGCTAGAGAACTCATTCAGTGAAGTTTTGGCCGCAGATTTAGACAAAGGCAAGTAGCACAAAGAATCAACATGAAAGCCTCAGAAGGACAGACAGATTACAGTTTTGCCAGGATTGCTGTAGAGCTAAGTTTTAGAGCTGCTAGAAACTTCTAGAAATTAAATCAGGGTTAACTGAAAGTGTTATATAGTCATGTGCCACATGACGACATTTCGGTCAATGATGGACCACATATACACAGGGGTCCCATAAGATTAGTACCATACAGCTTAGGTGTGTAGTAGGCTATACCATCTAGGTTTGTGTAAGTCACTCTATGATGTTCACACAACCACAAAATCGCCTAACAACCCGATTCTCAGAACACATCCCTGTCATTCACGACACATGACTGTATGTGCAAAAGCAATTAAGAAGGCAACTTCTAGAAATAAAGCATGATGTTGAAGCAAGTTCAAGCTGTGGTATCTGACTAATTAAAAAGAAATAAAGAGAAGGAACACAGGACCAATTGTTGAAATTGCTGTGACTTTCCTGTGAGCTGGATAGGATTAATTTAACCCTCTCTGGTTGTTTGGGGGTCTGGTTTACTCAGGAATAATTTTTAGGCCAAGTAGCAAAGTTTAATAGGATTGGAGGAAGGATTAAGTTAGGAAATATATGAAAAGTAATTTCGTGATAGCTATTATAATAATGATAATATCAGGCGTGTTGGGGTAGTTAATTACTATCAGATTTCTCTTGCTTTCATTCTTCACCATCCTAAGAAGCAAGAGTAACATAGAAGCTAAGAAGCTGAGCTAACATAAGCTAAGAAGCAAAGGGACATCGATGATTAGAATTGAGAAGGATTTTAGGGGTCATCTATGACAAACTTGAACCTCAGTGTCTTGAACTATAATGAGCGAGGGTTGACCAAGATCATTCCAGGAGTTGTGAGAAGTGCTATGGCAAAGAAATCTGCTGAATTTTATTTAACACACCATTTTCCAGACACATCTGACTACATGATTTTGTTGTTGTTTTGTTTTTAAGGAATAACTATTAACATTTTGCTGAACTATATTTCTCAGTTTAGAAACTTCTGGACTGAATGATCCTTATGGTTTTTTCTAGCTCCTAAATACATGGTTCAGAGAACCATTCCCCACGTAGGTTAAATTTATTAGATAGCATTTTATACCAGTACTCACATGTACTGTGAAAGTGCGAATATAAATGTTAAGCCCTGCAGAAGTTTGCTAAGGTACTCTTTTTTTGTAGCTTTTTTTTTTTTTTGTAGTATGGTAAATTGGATTAAGCTTTTATCACTTTCACATTTCATTTCCTCCCCCTGATTTGAAATTATATTATAAATATTTATTGATAAGGATGGCACTACCATTTTGAACTTACAGTCATAAATGAATTCTCTTTTATTAATGGAGACCTACCTCCCTGTTTCCCCTGATTTCACTCCCAGCTCTGGATTCAGCATTCTTTCTACTTCCCTTTTATGGTGTGCGATATACCTAATGTACTGTCGACTTTAGAACTTTCCAGAGTTTGCTGAGCGCAGCTCTCAGACTTCAGTTCTTAGAGTCCATAGCCAAAATCAATTAATGGTGGTCTGTTCCTGGTTAAAATGAAAAGTTAAAATATTGGATAGATTTTTGTCAATTTCATGTATTTCTTCCAGAACTATAAACATTGTTTAAATATTCCACCACTGTTTACAAAACTCCTTTTATGTGCCCGGAGCTATTGTGGTGAATGAGACCTGCCCCTTTTTCTCAAATTGCTAATACTCTATGGGAGGGGATAGATAAATAAACAAATTCCAGTAACATCAGGGTTGTAACAGGGTAAATGTCGGAGTTGTGGGAATTTACAGAACATTCCTCCTAGCCCTGGAAAGTCAGAGAAAACTTTCTGGTGGAAGTATCACCTGTGTGGAGAATGGAGCGATGCCTAAATTAACAAATAATTGTTGGCAATAAAGAATAATTACCATCTTTTGAGTATTTGCATATGTCAGACATACTACAAAGCATTTTGCATGGATTAGCATTCATTCTTACAACAACCTGGCAGGGGTTGTCCCCTTTTATGGAAGTGAAAGGTCAGTCTCAGAGAGATGAAGTAACTCAGACAAATTTCCACAGCTAGTAAGTGGCCGAGCTGGGAATTGAACTGCAAACAGGTTTTTTTTTTTTAAAGATTGGCACCTGAGCTAACAACTGTTGCCAATGTGTGTTTTTTTTTTTTTTTTTTGCTTTTTCTCCCCAAATCCCCCCAGTACATAGTTGTATATTTTAGTTGTGAGTGCCTCTGGTTGTGGCATATGGGATGCCGCCTCAACACGGCCTGAGTGGTGCCATGTCTGCACCCAGGATCCGAACAGGTGAAACCCCAGGCTGCCAAAACAGAGCGTGCGAACTTAACCACTCGGCTGCAGGGCCAGCCCCGCTAAAAGGTTTTAATAGAAAAATTTGACAGCAGTTAATCATGCAAGTTCAAAAGCAGCTTTTTCAGGTACAAGTATGTTCCTGATTTTATATGGCATACATATAATATAGGCAAATTTTCTACAAACAGATTGTCCCTAGTTCATGTTCTAGAATGAAATAGATCAGTTCTAAGTATCCTATACCTTACAAATGTGAGATTGGCTATAAGATGATGAAGAAATTGATTATATATCTTAAATTTATATTTTTACAATGAATCTCAATTGTTTTATTGATTGAATTTTATTTTCACCTGTATTGTTGTTGATTATTATAATCCTAAAAATGGAATACCCCATTCTTAATTTTAATAAAATAACTTTGGCTATAAAATGACTATAAAAGCTTTAAGGGTAAATAAATATGAGTAACTTTCCTTTTTTCCCCTTTAGTTTGGGATATGGGCAGATCAGCTTGGGGATGGAAGAGCCCATCTTATTGGAATTTACATGAACAGGTACCACGTTTTCTTGTATAGTAGCTTTTCTGCTAAAGATTGACATGAATCTTCTAATACTTAGCTTTTTTTTTTGAAGAAAAGGTGAAAAGTGGGAGCTCCAATTAAAAGGCTCAGGAAAGACCCCATATTCTCGGTACAGTTTGATATTTTTTTTTAGGTGTCTAAATAAAAGTTGATGTTGTCTTAATCACAACTGAAAATCTTTTGGATCTTCTCATCCACAGTCATGGTGATGGCCGAGCTGTGCTTCGCTCCTCAGTGAGAGAATTTTTGGGTAGTGAGGCTGTGCACCATCTTGGAATTCCAACCAGCAGAGCTGCGAGGTAATTCCTCTTTCCTTGAAGCTGACTTTCAGGACTGCAGCATGTTGTCTCCAGAAATGTGTCAGGAAATGGAGCAGATAAATCTCTGAGAGCACGATTTCTCATCGTTTCTTCTAGTTTTAGGTACTTCTTGATAGCCTGCCTGCAGTTAAATAAGGGTAACTTTAATCGTTTGATTCTGTATGTTTCAGTCTGGTTGTAAGTGATGATGGAGTATGGCGGGATCAGCTCTACGATGGAAACGTTGTGAAAGAACGAGGTAATAACTGTTTCTGGAACGCTTTCATAAAATTAGGTTAAGTTCTTCAAGAATAACAGATATTAGACGTCTTTGCAAGCATCTTAACCAATGACCTAGGTTCTTCAAGATGTAATTTCAGCATTAGGACGTTACAGAATATCCTTTCCCACATCCTTACATCACTAATCCATCCATTTTTAACAGCAGACATCTGGGAAGTGAACAAAAAGTGTTTATGGACGGCCCACAAAGTGTTACAAAGCCAGAACATGAACGTTCATCCCCTTTTTTCCCTGGAGAGCCCCCGAGACCTTTGCTCAGAGCCTGATCGCTCTTACTGCATGTTACTTCCGCGGAGTTCAGCTAGCTTTTTCCTCAGCCTTCAGTAGGTTAGAAATAAAAAATTAGGAGGATGAGAAAGCGTGCTCTGGAGCAGCAAACAGAGAAAGAGTGAGAGAAACTTGACTCTGAATCTCTGGGGAGAGAGAAGACCTGAAAATCAACAATAAACATTTTTAACTGCTTAAAAAGTGGCGCTATTGACAGCTGCTGACATCCCTACAGGCTTTATTGGGTCCTGTGGACATCGCTGTATCACAGGGCAGCATTTTTACTGATGTTCACAGTCGTTCACCAACCACACATTTTATACTCTTTATGCTTAGTGAATAATATGTTTTGATAAGATTTTAATAAAAAACAATCCCCCCAAAGCATTCATGCATAAAAGAATTAAGGGTTACTTATCTTGATGGCGTCTCTCTTTCCCTTTTAATTTAATTTGGATAAAATGGATGCTATTGCACATGGGCCTGTAACAACTATTTAGGTCTTTTTGTTTGTGGTGATTGGAAATGAGATTGCAATCACTGACCGTCAATGTGTTGGGTACAACACTACTTACTTTTGTGGCTATGGCTGATATACTGTATATTGTTAATCTGAATTCCGAACCACAAGCTTAGTGGTTTCAAATCGTCCCAATTATTTCTCCTTTTTAGGCCATTAGTAGAATTTCCACATTTAAGTCTTCACCTATATACAGATATTTCAGTTGTACTTTTACCTTGATATTTGCCCAGCAGCCGCGGTGGTACAGTGAGAAATGTGCTGGACGGGCAGAAAGACCATGTGACACCTTGAACTGGCTCTTCGGGAGCTGGTTTGTGACTTTGGGCAAGTCACGTCCTGGCCCTCAGTTTCACCACCTAAAATGGAGGTTAGATTAGTTGATACCTCCCGTGTCTTGCAGTGCTAACATTCTGCGTTTCAATGCCTATTCACTAAGTAAACACTTAGAGTCATTTATTGAGCTCTTATATTTTTTCTAAGTGATTACATTTTTATTGCTCAAAAAAACCCCACATGAAAATAAATATTCAGATTACTATTTTTTTTTTCTTTTTTCTCCCCAAAGCCCCCCGGTACATAGTTGTATATTCTTCGTTGTGGGTCCTTCTAGTTGTGGCATGTGGGACACTGCCTCAGTGTGGTTTGATGAGCAGTGCCATGTCCGCGCCCAGGATTTGAACAAACAAAACACTGGGCCGCCTGCAGCGGAGCGCACAAACCTAACCACTCGGCCCGGGGCCAGCCCCTCAGATTAGTATTTTGAATAAATCCTGACTATATGGATAATTTAGTTAACCCAGAAAATACTAATTGGCCTTTTTCTGTGCCTACTGTTGGATAATCACTAAAGGGTCCAGGAGTAGTAAGTGTATATCGTTGTCCCTGGTCTTGAGAAACTCAAACTTCATGGAGAAAAGGCTTAAACATATGGAACAAATGAGTGATACAAAGTCAGAGGTCAGTAAAAGGGGATCAGTTTAGCTTTATGGAGGAGGTGGAACTGATTCTGAGCACAAGATTAGAAAGGATTTCGGTATGGGGAGAGAGAGAGTGGGGCATGTGGAGAGGGGAGAATAGCGCGAAGGCCCGGACGTGGCAGTGAGTGTGATATCTCGTTGAAGGACATCACCAGCAGAGCAGGAGCTTTCGTCCCCTGGGATGCACTTCATCGTGACGTCAACACATATGTAGGTACAGCATTCCTTATGAGAAAGAAACATGAATTCTATTTACTAATTGTAATCTATAGTAATGTCTATAATCAAAACAGAAGGCGACAATAGAAGGCGGCAAACCCAAAATACAAATTCACTTTGTTTCTTCAGTGTATTCATAAGTTAGAACACATGCACACATTTATTTATTAAAGTTAATTTTCAGTTAGTTACACAAGTGGAAGGTGCTTGCAGGGACTATGCCATAGAAATAATTCACTAATTCCTGATTTCAGGACAAGGCACATGGAAAAGGTCACAATTGGGAAAATAGTGGGAATCTAGTGTTTGGAGCCTAACAGTTTAACTGAGCAACCTTTAGCCAGGTTGGAGCCTCGGTATTTCTGAAAGTGTCGTGGTTCCTAACCTTCCAACTGATTCAGGCTTCAAGACATAGAGAAAAATCCTGGATCCTTTCTAAAGCGTAAGTTAGTTGTTTTTCTGGTCAATTCAGTTACTGTGTTTTTTAGTTAAAATTTCCTTTTAAAGAAAAGCATGTTATGCTGTATTTGCATAGTTTAAAATAGGTTATGCTAAAATAAATGTTTCTTTTTCAGCTGCAGTAGTGCTGCGCGTGGCGAAATCTTGGTTTAGAATTGGATCGTTAGAAATTTTGGCTCATTATGGTGAACTGGATTTACTACGGTTAGAAAATGACTTTTTTTAAAATGGTAGAAGGCAGTTAAAAAAAATGCTTGTATATGTGCTGTGAAGTTAAAATATTTTTACTTTTCTTATAAGTAAAATAAAAAATTGCAATTAGTAAATATTTTTAACGCTTGTTGTGTGCCTGACATCACGTGGGTTTACTAGGAAGCTAAAAAAAGAAGTGTAACATCCAGTAGACCCTTTTGTCAAGGAATTTTTTATCTAGTACGCAACCCGGTTGCAGCTGAGGGCCTCTGTGCCACTCAGAGACCTGGGTGGAAGTGACTCAAGCTCCCCAATTCTGCAGCCTCGAGAGGTCCAAAGCTCTCCTTCCAATTCCTGGGGTTCCCAAGGTGCGTCCTCTGTCTCATGTCTCTTTTTTCCTGGACTCCAGTTTTGACATGTGTGTGATGCCCATTTCATACTGGCTTGGCCCAGACTTGAAACTCAGCCCCTTCAACAGGATGAAAACAAACAACAGACTAAATTTATACAAAGCATTTAAGAACCGAGTGCATCTTCCCAAAGATTTCTGCAGAGAAGACAGAGGAAGGGCTGCTTCGAAAGAGCAAGGGCGATAAATGCTTCCCCTTGTGTCCTGCTGCCCCCATCCTCTGATGTCTCGGGGCCTGCGGTCTCTGTGCTCACAAAATTCCATCTTCCTCAAAGCAGGCTTAGTAGGATGTTTCTTGAAACAAAAACATTTCCTCCTTAAGAGGAATTCTGTGTCCATTTGTTAAGATAATAGAGTTTTAAAAAGTATTAGAAATATATAAGAAAAAAATTCTCTTAGACAAACTAGAATCATTTGGAATATGGATCCTATATTGTAGTTATCCACTTAGTAAATCCAGACACCTGGGCCGCGAAGAATACAGAAAGGAGAGAAGAGACGGAAAGGAAGAAGCAGAGCAGGGAAGTCATCACATTGTCATGACCTTCTCTGAGTCTCTTTCTTCAGCAAATGTTTACTGAGCTCACCGCCTTCCTGGCTTGTTGAGGGACTTGTCTACTCTCACTGGGCATTGTTCCTAACTTCCCATATGTTTTTCGGGTCACTTGTGCTTGCATTCATCACCTCACTGAAATGGTTCTATCTGGTGGTCATCCTTCAGTTATATTTCACTTCCCTCTGACATTTGATGTATCTTGGTGACCACTTCATCCTTGAAATGCCTCCACTGGCTAACATCACTGTATCTACATTCCTTTTTGTTTCCCGAATGTCTGAAACAGTTCTTCACACATAGGCACTTATTCAAGTTATTAAATGATTAAGTGTTTGAAAAAATGTGTATATATATATATATATACATTCTCATCCTCTCCTATTTGTTTGACTGGGTTTCAATAATTCTCAAATCATATCTACAACCCCCATTTTTTTCTGGATTCTCTATTATCCAATGCAATAAACACTAGTAGTTATTTAACTAACTAGAATAGTCAGTTCAAATAGGGAATAAAAATGTGATACATACAGGGGCCAGCCTGGTGACATAGCAGTGAGTTTGTGTGCTCTGCTTCAGCGGCCTGGGGTTCATGGATTCAGGTCCTGGGCATGGACCTACACACCCCTCATGAAGCCACGCTGTGCTGGCATCCCACATATAGAGTAGAGGCAGATGGGCACAGATGTTAGCTCAGGGCCAATCTTCCTCAGCAAAAAGAGGTGGCAAGTGTTAGCTCAGGGCTAATCATCCCCCCCTAAAAAATATATATATATATATGTATGATACATACACAACTTAAATATTTTAACTAGAAACACTGGCCAATTTTTTGTCACCTCATTTGTGAAGCCGTATGTGACCCTTCACACATAAATAATCATTCCCTGCTCTGTTATCTTTATACTTTTTATATTTTTCTGTTATTGCATGTATTACACTGTAATGTCATGATTTCCTCATATGTTCTTCTGCTCTAGTAGACTATGTGCCCTTTGAGGTCTGGGTTTGGCTCTTGTCATTCTTCTTTCTAGCCCTTGCACAGGGTGCAGTGCATACAGCAGGTCCAGTATGTACTCAGTGGCATTCAGCAGGTGCAGTAGGTACGCAATGGATGTTTATTGAACCAATCTGAATTTGTAATGTAATAAGATGGGATGTAATATGATCTTAGAGACACGTTTCCAGTTTTGATTGGTATTGAGGAAACATTTCTCTCTGGCTGTTTTGGGAGTAAAATCTTATTTTAATTTTTAAAATTTTAAGCATGAATCTAATGAATTCACGAATGTCAAGGGTGAATTTAGAGGACTGGATGTTTGATACTGTATTCTGAGGAAGACTGATGCTATCTCCTTTTTATTTCCAGGATATTATTAGACTTTATCATACAGGAACATTTCCCTTCAGTGGATGTCGGAGAACCTAACAGATATGTGGTAAGTTTTTAAAGAGAAAGGGCAGGACTGTTTTCTCTCATTGGCCTGCCAACATTAGCAGTCACAGCTTAGAACTGAAAAATCTACCGTTAGGAAAGGAAATGTAGAGCACTTTGAACGTTTTGTTAGATGAAAGTAAGATGAACCATTTCATACACAAGACATAGATAAGACAATGGTTTTATTTGAAAGAATCTAGAAAAAAATAACAGGTGCTACTCCATCCTGACTACATACGTTATTTTTTGAGCAGCATTTATAACTTGGTCACATATATTCTTCTCTCACACATTAGATATCTAGATCTTTCTATAGTAGTCGTTCTAAAATAAACACAATACATAATAGGAAAATGTAATTTTCTATTTTTGTGGAAATTTTTTGATCTTCATAACCCTTTTTCATTCTTTCAACAGTCACAGAGAAGGGAATTCCATTATTTTTCTTGGTGACTCATTTTTAAAGTTTAATAACTCTCTTTGCTTATATTTTACTCCCTGGTGCTAAATTCTAATGCTTTTCTTTTTCTTACTGGACAAGGAGAAAGCCTGGTCATAATACTATGTCTGAGCCTTTTAGGTATTATTTCTGGATGAATAATTCTCCGTTCTTCCATTTTTTTCTTACATATGCTAATTCCCTTCCTTTAGTCATCTTTCAGCTCACCTTTGAATTCTTTCCATGTTCTCCTTTTGACTTATCAGAAGATCCTAAAAGAGTACACATTAGTGAAAATCTGAAAAATTTCTAAATTTCATTTTAGGATTTTTTTTCTGTTGTGGTATCTGAGACAGCGCAACTTATTGCCTTGTGGACATCGGTTGGTTTTGCTCATGGTAAGTTGTGTACTGGTGCTTCATTCTCCTGATGAGAAAGTAGAATTAATTTGTTGAAGCAGAAGACTCCTTTTTTGTGTATTTCAAAATAGTCCTGCTGATGAGCTTCTTAACATTTATAATATATGAATTTTTTTAGCGACAGAGACACAATTTTCTCATGTTTAAAATGGTTTTGAATGGAACAGTATAGACGAAAATAGAATAAGTGTCCTCAGTTTCATGAGGATATTGTTACCTGTAAAGCTTTTCAACCTTGTGAGTATATAGTATATTTAGATCTCTTTAAAGGTGTTTTTAAAATCTTAATTATAAAAGCACTACATGCTTATGGTAAAGAATTTAAAATACACAGAAGTGAGTGTGAGTTCCGTTCTGCAGGATATTCATTATTAACCGTTTCATATCAGTTCTTCGAGACTTTTTTTTGATGCTGTTCATACGTCTCCTGCAAAAGCAGCAGGGCTGGCTTGCGGGTGTTGGAAGCCATTCACTGGGGGGTTGCATTGGAAGAAATATCTGCCTGAGCAAAGAATGACTGGAAAGCAAGTTGTACATGTACTAAGGTCTCTAGATAAATACCAAAGGGGGATCCCACATTGCAGAACTCTTGAAATCCTTTAATTGTCACACGCAGACTCTCTGGGTCTCACCTGGGGTGGGGTAGGGTAGGGAGCAGGGGAGGTGTTTTAGAGTTCTTGTTATTGTGAACTGTGCTGCAGTGACCACCGTGTACCCGTACCTTTGTATTCTTGAAGATGAGTTTTTGAGGATAAATTCCTAAAAGTGGAATGGCTGGGTTAGAGAGTCTGGACATTTAACATTTTGATAAACTGGGCTATCTTGCTCTGAAAAAAGGTTGAAACTCTTTATTTTGGATGCTGTTGCCACTTTGTCCAAATATCCTATATTAGGCTGATGTGTCCATCCCATGGCTTCTTCCTACCCCACTCTCTGTCCCCATCCCTAAGCCCCCTCCCCGAGAAGGTCACACTCCCTCCTCACACTGTTAGTGGTCCACAGCTAATGACTGTTATGGGGGTACACATCTATATTTTACCCTTTCCACAACCCTTCGAAAATCAATTAATCTTTTTCCTTTGCTAGTCTCAATTCCGTTCCAAATAACTTACGTTTTTTAAACAAATGCTAGACATTGAGGATAAATAAGAGGAAGTTTCATTTGGGGGGGGGGGGCTTTTGTTCCTATAGTATTTGAAATCTTTTGGGGAGGGGGTATAAAACAGAAAGCTAAATTTAATTTTTAAATATAGTTTTAATATATATTAAGCTATTTGACTTCACTCATTGAACTTTCAATTGATAATCTAGTTTTGTTTCATTCCTAAAACAAATGCATTTCCATGACGTTTCCTATACTGCATAATTTTATATAGTTAAAAAGAAGCTTTATTATTTTATTATCATGTTTTTGGAATTTTTTGTTGTGATTTTAGGTGTTTGTAATACTGATAACTTCAGTTTGTTATCCATTACAATTGACTATGGTCCATTTGGTTTTATGGAGGCCTATAATCCAGGTATGTATGATTTATATGTATATATGTATATGTGTGTATATGTGTGTGTATGTGTATAAATGCATGTTTGTGTATATATAGGGAGAGATATATACTTTATTTCACAAAAAATTATCACAGGTTTATTTTAGATTATCTGCTATAGCTAATATAGCAATGGGGTAGTAGAAACAATTGGGTTCATTCATAAAATGGTCATTTTATGTGGTACTCAATCTGCCAGGTGCCATAGGGATACAAAAATGAGTCCTTTGTGGTCTCTGCCCTCAAGGAATTACATATTAGAGAAGATGACATGAAGGGTAGTAGGGAATATATTGTCAGACAGACATGGGTTTGAGTTCTGACGTCTGACCCTTAATGGCTCTGTGCCCTTGAACAAGTTACTGAATCTCTCACTTTACTAATCTGTGAAATGGAGGTCACAGTGATAAGTACTCCACTGGAGGGATCAGAGCAGGCTTTGTGGACGATGGGCTGTGTGAGCTGAACTACATGTGTGATACCCCGGAAATTCTTGTAGGTTAGAAATGTATTCTTCCATTAGGCAAATAATTCATATTTTAAAAGACTTTTATGTGTATGGGTATTAAGTGTTTATATTACTTTTGAGTTAAATGTTTAATATCAGAAAGATTCTTACCTAATAAATATAAATTGAGTTTAAAGATAAACTTAAAAATGAAGAAAGAAACTCTTTAGAATGATTCTCCCCAATGTCAAATGATAGTATTTTTGTTTTAAACAGATTTTGTACCAAACACATCTGATGATGAAAGAAGATATAAAATAGGAAATCAGGCCAATATTGGGATGTTTAATTTAAACAGGTTGTTACAAGCTCTAAACCCGTTACTGGGTCCTAGGCAAAAGCAGCTGTGAGTAAATCCTAAGTCTACTAATTAAATCTGTGTGAAAATATGTTTGTATAATGATAATTTTTTGAAAAGCAAGAAACTAACATTTTTAAAGCCATCTTATTATTTAATCTTTAATAATGAAGGCAATTCAAACTATTTTTCTCTAGTACAATTTTGGCTTCTTTTCCATAGTTATCAAGATAAAGTGTTTTCCTCTTTACTGCTTTGTAGGTGTTGTGAAATTTTAGTTTCTTTCTTTTTTGATCTGAGGGTTATTTATCTCTGTGTTTCTTTATTTCTAAGTAGTTGGGCTTATTTTATGCATATTTTTATCATCAAAGAACATGTTTGGTAAAATCTATTCAAAATGTGTTAGGGTTTCTTTATGGCCCAAATAATACATTTTTTTACATTTTATGATGATATAAAAAAATGTATACTCCATACTCAAAGGTTTCAATATGAAATTGAGTGTATTGAGTGTATCAGTCAAGTCCTTTATTGCCCTATTCATTTTTTATCTGTTAGATAAGTTTGATTCATAGGAAATATGTATTACAGTTTCCCATTTTGTGCTTTTATCAAATAATTTTTCTAATTGTTTAACATGTACATATTTTGCTGCTGTATTATTTGTACATACAGGTTTTTTACTTATGTTTTCTTCAAAAAACGTGACTTTTATCCTAACGTAATGACCTCCTTTATCCTGATTAATACTTTTAACTCTCAATTGCCACTTATCTGATATTAATATTGCCATTCATGCTTTCTTTTTGTTGGATTTGCCTTGAATCTCACTTTACTTTTTACTTTATTACTTTCTTTTAAATTGTGTTTCTTATAAAAACAAGCAAAACATATAGCCCGATTTTAATGCAATGAGAGGGTTTCTGTCTTAATAGAAGTATGTCGGCTGTTCATTTATTATAATTGATTTTATTCCTTCTGTCTTATGTTGTGCTTTATTTTATATGTTAGCTTCCCCCCCACTTTCCTTATCTTTTTATGGTTTGAGCAATTCATTCATTCTGCCCCCCCCCCCCCCATTTGGAAACTGTTTAACTCTCTCGCTCCCCCCACTGGTAATTATCTTTCTTTTTCTGCCTCTTTGCTGTTATATGAAAACAAGTTTCTAAATATCTTCCTTCACTAAGATTCTATTTGCCCGTTGTTTTTCCCTCCATCCCAGTAAGATGAGACCTTTCAAAGGCTTTTATGTTTTACCTCAAATTACCCAACTGCTAGATTTTGCTAAGACGGTTTACAGTTACACACTGATAGTAGGTTTTCCCTTGAAGTGTATCCTTCTATGTAAAGTCTTTGCCATTAGCACTCCGTTCCCCCCACCCCCCATTTCTACTCATTTCACCGCTTACCACCATTGTTTTTTGCATGGTCCCATCTTGAAGTCTCTGTCTGGATTACTTCCTGAAGTATTTCATTCCCACATGTAGGTGATATATTTCCTGAATCTTTGCATAACTGTTAGTGTTTTTATTTACTCTGAGAGGTAATTGAGATGTAGGGTTTTAGATTGAGTATGGATTCAGTTGCGTGTACCAGAAACGCAAAATAATGGTAGCTTGAACAAGATGGACATGTATTTTTCTCTCCTGTGAAAGTATGTGGGTTGGGGTACCATCTATAACATCCTTATTCTATGTAGCAGCATGGAGAAGGAAAGAAGCAAGTCCTCAACATTTCAGAATTTGTACACATCACTTCCCTCATTTCACATCAGCCGAAACTTCATCATATAGCCATATATAATGTATTGGCCTTATATTGTATCAACTTGGCTAAACTGGTCCAAAAATGCCTTTCTCTGTGTACTTATGGGTAAGGTTGGCCACAAGAGAAATCTGCAAGATCTGGAAGGCAGAAGTGAACAGCAGGACATATACGTCCTGAAGGCTGGTGGAGGGTCAGGCACTCCTGCAGCTCACGCATGTTGTCAGTCTGCTGGCTCCTCTCGTTGGCAGGGGGAGATAGCCAAGGCTGCAGCTCCTCGGCTCCCTCTGGATAGCCTCCTTCAGCATCTTGAATCCTGGAGCCAGGACGTGTGCCACTCTCTGATGAAGGGCACCACCTTATCCTGCAGGTTCCCTGCACCCCTGAGCTTGGAGGCTTGAGATACAGACACGGGTTCCAGTTTGTCTTCACTGTCTCCATCTGATTTTCTTTCCTGTCTTCTCTGCTCACTTTGAGCCCCAATGCCAGATGCAGAAGAAACAGCGTTCTCCATCCTTCTTAACCAGCTCCCACAATCACGTAAGGTCAAACTCCTAAACTAAACCGCTTGTTCTATAGCACCGCTACTGGTTCTGCGTCTCTGACTGTAGCTGATGTGCGCAGTGAGAGAAAGCTCTGCTGTTGTTTATTTAAGTCTTGCCTTTCTTCCCTTCATTTCTTTTTGTGCTGCTGGCACCCTATTATTTGTTATGAATCCTCAATATATTTCCAGTTCTCCTATTTTTTCGATATGCTTTCTGTCCCTTTGTGTTTTTGCTTAGTGTTTTGTGGTGTTTCTTCTACTTGATTTTCTGAGCCACTGAATTGGAGTCTCAAGAGAAATTGTCTTCTCTCTCGTCTACTGAATTTCTTAGCCTGAAATCATGTTTTGTAGTTCCAGAAGGTCTGGTGAGGTATAATTGATTCCTCTTAAGTGTTCTTATTTTTTGGGATTGTTATCTGTCTCCATGGCAGCTCCTTTGCCTCTTTTGGGGGGTTCAGCCCCAGCTAGGTGGGGGCACACCTTTAACGGGCTGGCAGGGTCCTGCAGGCAAGTTTTGAGCTTCCTGTTGGGCCTGTAGGAGGCAGCCTCTTGCTCCCAGCTCCCCTCAGCAGCTGGGGCTGGTTCTCTCCCACCTTCTGGGCTAGAGGGGTTTTAGTAGCTCCCCTGTAGGCTCTTGGAAGCCAGCGAACCCCCTAGCTCTTTCCAGTAACAGTTATACAGGTGGGGCCCTTAATGTCTTTGCTCAGTCGTGCAGTACCTCAAGAGTGAGGGCCCACAGCCCTGCTCGGACCCGCCAGGCCCCAGCAGCTCCTGGGCCTGGGAGAGGATTTGAGTCAGAGCAGGCAAGGGCAGGCACCAGGAGGTCTTTTAAGCTGCCTTCTTTTTGACATCCCTGGGTTAGTCTTTGGCCTTTCATACTTTTACAGGAAGTCGGTTACTTCCCTTCTGGTGGTTCATTGTGGTGGGGGGACCTTCAGTAGAGTGTGCAGTCCTTCTCTGGCCCCCACTCACTGCTCCCTGAGGGAAGAAGGGTTCATTATCAGTTTGATGAATTCGGGAGAAGAAACTAAGCATGTGTGGCTCATCCTATTATCCCTCTCTTTTCATACATTTTCTGCTTCTTTATGTATCCGTTTTACAGGAGTGTGCCCAAGTGGGGGAGGCCCATAGTCATAACTGCTGTTCTGTTAACAGAGTGAATAAACTTTTCCAAATTAGGCACAGTGTATTATCATGCCTATTTATCTGCAAACCTAAGCCATTTTCTCCGGGCTAGCTTTTATCAGTAATAAAGCTGAAATTTTAATCTCTGTCTGTTGTATGTTCTCTCATTCAGAATTTAGAAAAAGGATACATGGCTGCATTTTTAAACAACAGAGTAAATAATAAATAGACAACTTCGCAATGTTTATAATTAGTTACTCAAAATGAAATATCTTATGTATGCGTATGAATAAGCATGAAGGATAATCTGAGTACATTAATAATTACAAAGAATGTTAAGATATTTGTTGATCTAATCACTAGACATTGAACTCCTAGAGGGCAGAAACCACATTTTAATCATTTCTGTGTCTCCAGTGTATTTAGTAGAAGATAAAATATATTTCTCTTCACACTCCCCACTACCAAAAAAAATCTGAAATTTACCATTTCTAGTATAACAAGATCCCAAATGGAAGACAAGGCACATAGTGATTTTATTAACCCCAGGTAGCAAAAAAATTGCTACAATAAAGATAAAAGTTTTACATACCATCAATGGTTTCTTAATTAGATTTATAAATATATTGGTAATGTAGTCACACAGTTTAAAATGAAAGCAATATAAAATGGTATTTATTAAGCAGTCTTCATCTCACCCTTGTCTCCATTAATTTTTTATCCCTTTTGCCTTGCAGAGTTCATTCATTCATTCAACAAAAACTTATTGTGGTGCTTAGCATGTGTCAGACACTGTTCTAAGTGCTAAGGGGACAGCAACAAATAAAACAGCAGAATAATTGTGCCCTCATGGTGCAGCCCTCCGGTGGGAGAGACAGTCAGTAGACAGAATCAATACGTTTATAGCGTATTAGAAGGAGATCACTATGGAGAGAAGTAAAGCAGGGGATAAGGAGTACGGGGAGGGGGCGGGATTTGCAGTTTAAAGGGTGGTCAGCACCTCACTTGAGCAAAGACGTGAAGGAGTCCCAGGAGCAAGCCACACAGATGTCTGAGGGAACAGGGCTGCGGGCAAGGGAACAGCCTGTGCAAAGGCCCTGAGGGGGGAATGGATGCGGGGTGTTTAAGGAACAGCAAGAAGGCCAGTGCAGCTGCAGAAGAATGACCAAGGGGAAGAGCTGTAGGAGACGAGGTCAGGAAGGTAAAGGGCGTGGAGCTTCAGAATGGCTTAAGCTTTTGTGTGATTTAAAATGCATTAAGAATGTTAAGAAATAGAAAGTTTATTTGTTTAAAAATGTGTTTAAGGTTAAGAACCCTTTAATTTTTATGAAATATTTCACTATATTTTCATATATTCAGGCAAATAAAATGTTATTGCATTGAACGGGGTATTTGTAATGCGTTATTTTGGGTCTAAGATGATTTTTAAAACACACCCCAAAACCCTATTTATATATCTCTTTTGGTGTTAGAGACATATCAACATTTATCCTACAGGCTAATTGTACATTGTAATGTTTCAGGAGTGACATGATTTGATCTGTTCTCTAGCCAAATCTTTGAGACAGTAAATTTACATTGACAATTTTCTCGAAGATATGATATGTAATTAAATCACTCATCTAGAATCAATAGCATGTAATCTAAGGTTATTTAATCTAGGAGAAGTTTCACTTTGTTCTTATAAAATGTAATTCAGGAATGTTAATTTTAAAACAAGGTTTAACTGTCCTTTTTCTCCCTCCCGCAGTGCTGCTCTGATTCTTGAGGGGTATCCTGACCTTTATTATACAAGGTTTGTCCTTTTTGAATACAGAGTTTAAAGCATCCTCGTTGATTTGAGGACAGTTCTTAAAATAGTGAGAATTTTAATAACAAATTGAATTGAAATTTCTCCTTTTAGATTTAGAGAACTATTCAAAGCCAAACTGGGGTTACTTGGAGAAAGGAAGGGTGATGAGGATTTGATTGCATTTCTCTTACATGTGAGTTTATCATTTTATCTTTTTTTTCTGATTACCATTTGAATTGCTATTCAGGATTTTTTTTGAAGAATTGAGATTGATAAATCTTATTACTTTCATTAGCTCATGGAAAAGACAGCAGCTGATTTTACCATGACGTTTCGGCAGCTCAGTGAGATTACTCAAAGCCAGTTACAGGAGCTCAACATTCCTCAGGTATTAATTTGTGACATTTGGTGCTTTTTTCTTCTTCTTTTTTTTTTTTTTTGGTGAGGAAGATTGGCCCTGAGCTAACATCTCTTGGCAATCTTCCTCTTTTGTTTTTCTCCCCAAAGCCCCAGTACATAGTGGTATATCATAGTCGTAAATTATTCTAGTTCTTCTATGTGGGATGCCACCTCAGCATGGCTTGATGAGCAGTGCATAGGTCCATGCCCAGGATCCGAACCAGCAAACCCTGGACCGCCAAACCAAAGGAGAGTACATGAACTTAACCACTTGGCCATGGGGCTGGCTCCTGGCTTTTTTCTTAATTCAGTTTTCTTTAACAGGTTTATTGAGGTATAATTTATATACCGTAAAATTCCACTTGCCTTCCAATTCAACGGTTTCTCATAATTTACAGATGGTGCACTTGTCACCACAATTCAATTTGAGAACAATTCCATCACTCTAAAAAGATCCTTTGTGCCCATTTGTCGTCAATCCATGTTTCCACTCCTAGCCCCAAGCAATTACTAATTTACTTTCTCTCTCTCAAAGTTTTCACTTTCTAGACATTTCCTATAAATGGAGTCATACAATATGTGGTTTTTTTGCCTCTGGCTTCTTCACTTAGCCTGCTTTTTGGGGTTCATCCATATTGTAACCTATCAGTAGTTCTCTCCTCTTTATGACTTAGTAGTACTCCATCATATGGATATACCACATTTTGCGGATCATTTACCAGCTGATGGACATTTGGATCGTTTCCAGTTTTGGGCCATTGTGAATAAATATCGCTCTGAACATTCATGTCCAAGTTTTTGTGTGAACGTATGTTTTCATTTCTCTTGGGTAGATACTAAGAGCAGAATTGCTCGATTGTTTAGTAAATATATGTTTAATTTTTTAAGAAACTGCCAAACTGTTTCCAAAGTGGCTGGACTTAATTCAGTTTTAAGAATGTGTGTTGCCTTTTAATTTCAGAGCTCATACATTGCATTCGTGGAGTAATATGAGTATTTCCAGAAGACTCCTACGTAGATTTTTAGCAGTATGGATCTATTTAAGGTCTTTTATATGACAATCATTGTTTTATTATTTTGAGATTAAAATTTAGCCTTACTTTTTTCAATTTAAATTTCTTCATCATCTTTCATGACATTCTCTCTATAGTTAGTTATCTTTTCATAATTTTTTTTCTGAAGTCAACCTCACTTATGCATTTGTTCATCAAGTGCTTATTGAGAACCTACTATTATTGAGAGCTCATTCTGGGACAGGCATGATAGTAAATGCTTTACAAAGTAATGAAAAATTAATACTAATATAATGACAATAATAGCTAACATTTACTGAGTGCTTATTATATTTTGGGCATTATATCTAAGTGTTTTATATGTATAATCTGTGCTCCAACATAAGAGGTAGGTAGTATTGTTATCTCTATTTTACTGGTAAAGAATCTGAGGCACAGAGAGGTTGTAACTAATGCTGGGTCACACAGCTAGTAAAGTCTGGCTGGATTCAACCCTGGCAGCTTTCTCCAAGGTCCATGCCCTTAATCCCTGGGTTCTACTCCTTTCTCCTGTAAGCCCTCAGTAGCAGCAGCTCAATAGTAAATTTTTATGAGCTTTTAATTTGTTTTCTATTAATAGGAAAACAGCAAGATCTGGCTCTCATGCTTACAAAGGCCTGATGAGGTTCCTTCTAAAGGCATTTTCATGCTAATGGACACTTAGCCTGTGATTCTGGTGGTAGAATTTCCTGATAGAGGAGCCCTTAGCAGTGAGTAAGCCCTTCCTGGGCCTCCTAAGGCACCAGCACTGCCAGGTCCTTCCCCACCGTAGATCACTTTGCCTTGAGTAAAACAGAGACGTGGGATCCAGGGAGGAAGCAAAGGGTGGACAGCTTCCTCCCTCGGTCCCTCCATCCAGTCAGTCACAAGTGAGAGGCCGCATGGGCTAAGTCATAACGCTTAGAATCAGAGTCCTGTGGAAGTTGAGTCTAGACGTGATCATCCAGTAGCTGAATAACCTTGAGCACGGGGTTTGACTTCTCTCAGTCTCGGTTCTCTCATCAGTAACACGGGCAATCCCACGCTCGGCCTAATTTTTTTGTAATGTTTAAATACAGTCGTGGGGTTAACAACCCTTGTCCTCATCCACTGCATTCCCCTCTCACTCCTGGAGAAAGCCATTTTTATTAATTTCTTACATGTCCTTCCTGTGTTTCTTGAGGCAAATACAAGCAGATATTGAGAGAGAGATATACATATTTTAAGTATTTTTTCACATAAAAGATAGCCTACTTTATGTAATGTTTGCATCTTGTTTAATAGTGTGTCCTGAAGATCTTTCTATATCCATACGTAGAAAGAATCCTCATTCTTTTTAGGGTTGCAGACATCCCGTGTGTAGGTCTACCATGTCTTATTTAACGAGTTGCCTACTGTGGCACTTATGTTGTTTCCCAACTCTTGCTGTTAAAGTGAACATAGATTATTTCATTTGGTACAGATGTATCTGTAGGGAATTTCCTAGAATGCATTTCTGGGTTAAAGGATATACGCATTTGTAATTTTGCTACATCTTGCCAAACTACCTTAGGCTTCGACATTTTGTATTTTTATCAGCAATATATTTCTTTTTAAGAGGGGAAAAAGTCATTAAAGAAAAATGTCAAAACAAATGCTCGAGACGAAAATATTGTAGTCTTTTTGACGGTTTAGTTCCCTGACATTGTTGATCCATTTGTTAGAGTAATCTCAGGCTTAGAATCATAAAATTTTCCATTAAGAAAGGACCTTAAATCTCCATTCATTTTACGATATGGAGACCGAGGCCAAAAGCGGTTAAACGACTTGCTGAATTCACATAGTAGTTTTTTTCAAAATCAGAACTGGAACAAAAACTTCCTGCTGTCCAGTGTCCTTTCCATTATGCCTGGTCTGTCCACTCTTCCTTTGTGAATTCTTACTACTTTGATATTTCAAGCAGCATTGTTTTACTAAAAGTTGGTCCTCGTTTTCACACATAGTGAAGCTGAGGCAAGAAAGGTGGATTTTTCACAGTGTATGTGCAAGAGGAAGTACACTGTGACGATTGAGGAGGCCGAGCTCCAGAGGCAGACAGGGTGCTTCACATGCGGCGTCCCCTTCGACAGGCGCTGTGAACTGGCACAGGGTACTCAGTTTCTCTAACCCTCACGTGCTTCATGGGGGGCGGGGGGGCACTAAATCGTGGTTAGCAATCAGTAGTGACCTCCAGCATAGAGTCCACTTAGGGTTTGAAGGAAAGGGTGTCAGCAAGATGCCTCAGCTCTTACCGTTTATTTCACAACGACTTTTGAACCAAAATCGTTATTGTCAGTGTAGGAAATGAGTTAAACTATTGTTGTTGGAAAAAGAAGCATAGCCGATGTTATTACTGAGGCAGGTATGGGTCCTAGTAATTCTAAGGAAAATTATTGTTCTCACAGGTATGGGATAGCCATAAATTACATTTTAGGAGTGATTTGAATAAAAGAATGTCTACCTGTTCAGTAGGAAATACAGAAAAATGTTAACCGATACACATCGTTGATGTAATTAAAAAATTATCAATGATTCATCTATCAGAACTAATCAATTAGTGATAATCACTAATTGTCATTTGATGTGTGGCAAACTGAGACAAAAAGTAATGTTAAAGTGACTTGTTCCAGTTTTTGACAGGGTACTGATATTTAAATCACTAAGAGTTGGGAAAATTTAAGAATAGATCATTACACTTTTAATCATTTCAATCGTTAATTTCTGTCTTCTGATTCTGAAACTTTTTCAACTCCCTAACTCTTAGGTAGAGCTAATTGCTTATTCCTTTGTGTTCCATTGGCCTTTTATATATATTTCTATAAAACTTCTAAAACGGTATTGAATTATCTGTTTATACACTTTCCTTCTTAAAGGGAGGGGTCATGTCTTATTAATTTTTATATCCTTCCCACCTAATTACTTCCTAGCACGTAGTTGACATTCATAAATATTTGTTAAGTGAATTAATAGATGACTAAATAAAACACAGTTGTAAATTAAGCTTTTAAAAGTAAATTATACATTAGGGGAGCTCCTTATTTAAAAGGAAGCTTTGGGGCCGGACCCGTGACCAAGTGGTTAAGTTCTCGTGCTCTGCTTTGGCAGCCCGGGGTTTCCCCGATTCAGATCCCAGGCACAGACATGGCACTGCTCATCAGGCCACGTTGAGGTGGTGTCCCACATGCCACAACTAGAAGGACCTACGGCAAGAATATACAAATATGTAGTGGGGGGCTTTGGGGAGAAGAGGAAGAAGGAAAAAAAAGATTGGCAACAGATGTTAGCTCAGGTGCCACACTTTAAAATAAATAAATAAATAAAAGGAAGGCTTTTGATAATATAAGTATTCACGTATAATCTCTAGTTATAAGAACTTTGTATATTTTTTATTTCTCTTAAATCATGCCATTACATGAATTTCCATGAATTAGAATTTTAGAGTTGAATGTTATATGAAGAAAAGGAAACTATTATTCATTTTTAGTACTACTTCTGCTTGTTCTACCTTAAAAAAATCTGGATAGTATAAATTATTATTAAAGAACATAATTTAAAGAAACATGAAGTTAAAATAGACTGAACAAATATTAATAAAATAAGGCATGTATCACTGTATTTTCGTTTAGCAATTCTGGGCACTGCAGACGATTTCAAAGCACGAACTCTTTCCTGCCTGGGTGTCCCAGTACCTGCTGAGACTGAAGAGGTGAGATCATCTCATCACTTCGGAAAGAGCATGTAATGCGTTCCTTTAGCACAGTCAACCCATCAGCTTCCTCCCTTCCTTTCCATTTTTCAACATTTCCTTTGTCCTCCCGGGTCCTTTGCACCAGCTGAGGCGTCCACAGTAACCCCTCACCATGCAGAGAGCCCCCATATGTTCCCCTCAGCTCTGAGAACACAGGTCCCCGGCTCCCGAGCCCATACCCTGAAGCTCTGGAGGAGAGCACCTCGGGCTTTCATCCCTGTCCGCTATTGTTACATCTTACACAGTTGTAAGAAGGTACTTTGTTTCATAACTCACAATGAATTAGAAGCTACAGACATGAAAGAGGAAAGAAGTTGCAGGTAGTGGCAGCCAGCCGAAGGGAGAAGGAAGAGACAGGAGAGCACAGGATGCGCTGGAGCAGATAGCCCTTCCCAGCCCGATGCCCGCTGAGGACTGTTTATAAAGGGGACCCTGAGCAATCAACAAAACGTTAAATCATTTTCAGAAAGTCGTGTTTAAGATAACAAAAGGTATCGGACAGTTTGGGTTTTTTTTAAGACAAAAATAAATTTTTAATTGGTGAAAATAAAATAAAGTTTGGTATTATCTAAAACAAGGTAGTATTTTATGTATTGTTTAATCAAACTCAGTATTTTCTATCTTCCCTTCAAATACTAATTCAATGTGATTTTTTAATGTTTTTTCTTAATATTAGTCTTGTGAAATAATTCCCACCCTGTTGAAAAATGATATAATTTCAGGAGATGGTGGTTAATTTTGTCCTTTGGTTTATTCATTTTTAGTAACATGAATGATTCAGATTCTGAAAGAAGAAAAAGAATGATGAGTGAGTAATCAATATTTAAGTTGTTTCTAGTTTTCCTTAATACAAGTAATACTTTTTTATGTTTAAATCTGTTTCCATAGACTATATTCCTAGAGAAAGCAGAAGTACAAGGCGCTTATATTTTTAGGTTTTCTGTCACATCTTGGCAGATCTTTAAAGCCAGGTTGAAATGGAGTTTGCATGTTCCCTCCATTCAGGTAACTCAGAAAACTGCTGTTGAGAATCACAAACTGGTGGTTTCTGGAGAATTTCCCTGATGCCGGTGGGGATGAGCCTCCTCCTTCTCCACCCAGTTGATAAGTTATTTTGGAAAAGTTTCATCTCAAATAAAGACATAGTTTTCAGATTTTTTTCTAAATGTGCCATTATTATAATACTTTTTTTTTTCTTTTTGTGAGGAAGATTCTCCCTGAACTAGCATCTTTGCCAGTCTTCCTCTGTTTTTTATGTGGGTCACTGCCACAGCATGGCTGCTGACTGATGTCGGTCCATGCCCAGGAGCCGAACCCCGGCCACCAAAGCAGAGCTCACCAAACTTAACCACTAGGCCACAGGGCCGGCCCCCATTGTAATACTTTTTATTGTGAAAAAATGCATGGTTACTATCAAAAATATAAACCTGTAAAGAGTTCTGCCTGCACATAAGCTTTCCTGTTTGCTCTTGGCAGCATCAACGTTAAGCAGTCCTACTGAGTCAGACCTTAATTCTGTGCTTGAGATGTGAAAAGCAGCAACTTTTCCCCTCAACTTAGGGCACAGGGCCTAATTCAGATGAATTCATTGCTTTCTCCATGCTCTATAAAATGCTTGGTGAACTGAACCTGGTGAAAAAAACAAATTAATGATAAAACACTGAAAAGAAAAACAAAACATAATATTGCTCATAATCCTCCAAAAATTTTTTTCTGTACCATAAAATGATAAATACTGTACCTTGTCTATAAACAATTAAAGTTGACTGAAGCTGATCATTTCTTCTCATTTGAGCCTTCCAGCAGAGTTCTTAAACCTTGTCTAATTTCAGTGGTAATTGAATAGGGCCTGTGTCAATTTAGTAAGTTGTTGTTCCCAGATGTACCTCTCCCTCTTGTTTAAGCTGTTAATCCCAGATATGTGCTGAAGAACTGGATGGCAGAGTCTGCAGTGCGAAAAGCAGAAAGGAATGATTTCTCAGAGGTAAGGGGCTTGAATTTTCTGGGTTTATTTTCATTAATTTTAAATGTATTGTATTTTAAACACACATTTTATTTGCAAACATGCTAAACTATGCCATTGCCAGCACCAGCTTCCCCAAATTCTTGTTGCTTAGTCTCTCTTTTTGTGTTTATCAGTGAATCATTTTCTCCTATTTTCTAATTTATTCTCTAGTGTATTTAAAATTTTCGAGGCTGGCCCAGTGGCACAGCGGTTAAGTTCGCGCATTCCACTTTGGCAGCCTGGGGTTCGCTGGTTCCGATCCCGGGTGTGGACATGTCACCGCTTGGCAAGCCATGCTGTGGTAGGCGTCCCACATATAAAGTAGAGGAAGATAGGCACGGATGTTAACTCAGGGCCAGGCTTCCACAGCAAAAAGAGGGGGATTGGTGGCAGATGTTAGCTCAGGGCTAATCTTCCTCAAAAAAAATTTAAACATTCATTTTATATCATATATCTACATTCTTTGAACTTCCGAGGGTTGATTCTGCTGTTTCTTGTTCCTGTTTTGGAATTCTGGGTTTCATCTCTGAAATGCAGTGAAGCCTGATTTGAAGGTGCGTCTCTCCACAGGGAGTAAGCTTTTGCTTCTGGCGGGGTCCATGGCACTAGCAACCTGGGTCCACTTACATTCATCTTGACAGCAGTGAACTGAATGAACTGGGTCTATGTGCGTCAGCGTGGACGAATCTCACATATGGTGTTAGGCAAAACAAGCAAGTGGCCAGGAATACATACAATGTGTTACCACTCAAATACGGTGTAAAACATGCACAACCATATGTTACTTATGGGTCCATGCATATATGACAAAAGTAACAAAATGAATAAAGGTGATAACATCATCTTTGGACAGAGGTTACTTTGCAGTGAGGAGGAAATTTGAGTCAGGGGAGGATCTCAGGGCTTCACGCATATTGGAAGTGTTTTGTTTCTGAAGCTGGGTGGAGGATGGATACTCAGGAGTTCATTACGTTATTCTGCATACCTTCTTCTGTGCCTCAAGTATTTCAGAATCAATTGTTTACAATGCATTACACATAGTACATTTTTTAGAAGAGGAATGGCCCTGGCACTCGTGCTGTCACCTTCTGCACTGGAGCAGACATTGTTGATGACCGTGGCCCTCTTTCTCTCTAAAACTGCTCACAGCCTCAGAATCATTCTCATCACAGCAGGCTCTGTGGTCACTGTCAGCTGATCAGAGTTGGCACGAGAGAGAGACTCTTGGCTATTTCAAATTTGGAACTTGCATTAACTTGTTATGTCAGTAGTTTAATTAGCCTGACAAATCTAGGTTTTCCTATTAGAAAATAAAATATTTTTAAATGTAATCTTTTTATGATATTAAGGAAAACCAAAGAGAAGGAAGATAACTCAGTATTTATCTTTAGATAAATTGGTCTAACCTGGGGAGACTAAACTATTTAATAAGTTGTTTTGTTGGCTTATTTCTCCTTCCTTCTGTATCTTTTGTTCCTTCCCTGCTTTCTTGCCTTCCTCAAAATTATTTATTTTATTTTTTATGCTTTTTGGTGAGGAAGATTGGCCCTGAGCTAACATCTGTTGCGAACCTTCTTTTTTTCCTCCCCAAAGCCCCAGTCCATAGTTGTAATATCCTAGTTGTAAGTCATTCCAGTTCCTCTATGTGGGACGCTGCCACAGCGTGGCTTCATGAACAATGCGTAGGTCCACACCCAGGATCTGAACCAGTGAACCCCAGGCCACCAAAGCAGAGCACGCAAACTTAACCACCCAGCAATGGGGCTGGTCCCTCAAAATTATTATTTTTATGTTTATTTGGTTTTTTTTGAGGAAGATTTTCCCTGAGCTAACATCTGCCGCCAGTCCTCCCCTTTTTGCTGAGGAAGACTGGCCCTGAGCTAAGATCCATGTTCATCTTCCTCCACTTTATATGTGGGATGCCTGCTGCAGCATGGCTTGATGAGCAGTGCTTAGGTCCATGCCAGGGATCCGAACTGGTGAACCCCAGGCCGCTGAAGCAGAGTGTGTGAACTTAACCACTATGCCACCGGCTGGCTCCCTAAAAATTATTTTTGACTGAGGATGCAGTGCTCACCTTGAGTGGGGAGGTGTCTTACTAGCTTCAAGTAAATATTCAGATTCATGAGACTGTTGCAGGTTGCTGTTGACCCCAGTTGAGTCTGGAAGATACAGGACAGAAACGTAGCTTACCACCAGGGCAACATCAGGCTTGTTCGCAGGAGTTCTTGAGTGCTCCACACTAGCAGGAAGGCACAGCAGTAAAGCTCAGGCGTGAGGAGAGGAGAGCCACACCCGGAAGATGCACGGGCAGCCCTGGCTTCAAAGCTTCATGTTCCACAGAAACCAGCATCTCTTGTAACAACTCCATGGGCATAGTTTCCAGTGTCCCCAAAAGAGACCTGCCTTATACCGAGAGTCACCACACTAACGAAAGCCCAGAGCATTCTATCAGGTCTTCATGGTTCTCAGTCCAAATGCTATTTGTCAGTCCTAAGCAATGTCGTGTGGTGATACAGTTGACATACCACATTATCAGGTTACCAGGGCAACAGACCTAGAAAGTTAGCTAAGGGTTAAATTCTCATGCAGGAAAGGAAAAAGATTTTGTTAAACCTTTATACATGTAACCCTTTACACACACGACTTGTGTTTATGTTCTTGCACCAAACATTTCTTGAGAATCTACTCTGCAAGGCACTGTAGAGAAGTATCAAAATCTGTTCAGGGAGCTTTTAAACTAGTAGGTGAGATTAGACAGGTGTAGTGACCTCAATGAATGCATATGTATAGAAAGTGCCCGGGGAGAAGTTACAAGGGGCTCTAAGAACACTATATTGGTGATGATACAGTCTTCCTACTTAAAATATTAATAATACAGTAGTACGCTCTATCGGATTTCTTGACCTTACTTTCTTATTAGATCATCATCCACCTTTTTCTATCAGAATGAGGCATTTCCTTAGTAATACCCAAGGAAGTGACAAAACCACTGGAAAAGATATTTTTAATTGAGGTGTAGTTGACATATAACATTATATTAGTTTCTACTGTACAACATAATGATTTGATATTTGTGTATACGGCGAAGCGATCACCACTCTAAGTCTACTTAACATCCATCACCACACAGTTACAAATTGTTTTTTCTTGTGATGAGGACTTTTAAGATCTCTCTTAGCAACTTTCAAATATGCAATACAGTATTATTAACTGTCGTCACCATGCGGTATGTTACATTGCCATGACTTACTTATTTTATAACTGGATGAAAATATACGTGATCCTAGAATTATTGTTGAAAGAAGTGTCTCCTTTGATGCCTCAGTTTATTACCGTGGGGCAAATTGAAAATGAGGAAGCAGCATGAGTTGGATGAGCAGCATGCCCTTGATTTGGAAAGATTACAAACCACTGACATCCTTATATTTTTGTAAATATTGTAGAAAATTATAATTTTCTTGATGCTGTGAAGGAATTTAAAAATTATCAGGATATATATGTAGTCTTCGTGACACTGTATATTCACTCTCTTGTTTTAGCACAAATCTAGTACTTAAGGAACTTTCTGTGGAACAATACAAATTTTAAGTAACAACTCTAGTCTTAAGTTTTAATAGAACACAAAATGTTTAAACAGTTTCAAGCAAATTTAAAATTTACCCTGTCATTTTAGAAATTTAGAAACTTATAAAGGTCCTGAGGAAGAGCATCTATATTTATCTCCTTAAATTGTTTACCAGGTGCGTCTTCTTCAGCAAGTTCTTCAGCATCCTTTCCAGAAGCATTCCACCGCTGAGAAAGCTGGCTACGCCTCACCTACTCCTTCTTGGGCTAAAAATCTCAGAGTCAGCTGCTCATCTTAATTTGGGGAAAATCAAATAAGGAAGACTCTGACACTGAACACAACATAGAATAATCTATTTGGTAAATTCTTAATGACCATATACATGATGACAATCCTGCATTTTTTAATAGTGATTATATACAAAAATATTTTTTAATCAAATGAACTAGACCTATTCTTCAGAACATCTTTGTGGTCATTTTTGTTCTAATCAATAACTTTAATGGAATAGGAAGTTGTTTTTGGTAAACCACAAGTTATTCTCAATAACTAAAAAATCTTGTGACAATCTTTTAATGAATTTGTAAGCATTCATCTAATTCTTGCTATGTACCCAGCACTTTGTGGCACATCAAATAAGTATATAGTTTAATTGTATTCCTGGAGCTTTTTTGTCTATTATGGAAATTTTCAAACATTTATCAAAGTAAAAGCAATAGTTTAATCAATCTGATTTACCATTCAACCAACTTATTAATTATCAATGCATGATCAATATCGCTTCATCCACGTTCCTACACACTTCCCCCATGTTCCTAGTTATTGTTTTAATTGAAGTATAGTTTATATATCCCCAAGTATGTTTAAGAAATTCCCTGACGTTGTTTCATTTAATCTACAGATATTTCTTCATGCATCTCCAAACATCAGTGACTTGAAACATATACACACAACCATTATCACCTTAAGATAAATTAACTGCTCCCTAATGCATCAAATCAAATAACCAGCTTTCAAATTTTTCCTATTGTTTCATAAGTTGTTATCACCGTCATTGCTATTTTATAGTTGTTTATTTCGATTGGGATCCAAATAAGGACTATACACTAAAATCAGATAACAAAATCTCTTAAGTTTCTTTTGATGTCTTTGGGTACAACCACCTACATCTTTTTTTTCCCTTGCAACTTTTCATTTTGTTTCCGCTGAAGAAACTAGGTCGTTTGTCCCGTGGTGTTCCCCAAGTCTCTATTTTGCTAGTTGCATGTCTGTGGTATTGGTAACATGTTGCTCTGTCCCCTGTAACTCTGTAAATCTAGAGCTTGATTCAGATTCAGGTTCTGTTTATTTGGCAGAAATACTTGCTATCGGAGGGCGAGTGTCGTGTACTTCCACCGGGAGGTGCATACTTGGTTGTCTCTTTTTGTGATATCAATAGCCATTGACAATCATCACCTTGACCCATTGATTCAATAGGGTTACAAAATGATGACAATCTGGTCCTATCCTTCACTTATTAGCTGGAAACCTTCTATAAAGGAAAACTTACTATCATTAATTATTTGGTTATCCTGAGATACAGAAAGGCAAGGTGACCAGTTGGTTCCCAAGAGTGCTCCAAAGACAGCCAGTGGGCTTGTTTGATGATTTGTGTTAGTATCATTATGAGTTCTTGAATTTAAGCATAATTTATGTTTTATATTTTTGCAGTTATTATCCTTACTGATGTACAAATTTTCCCATATTTAGCCAGTGAGGTCTTATTCATATTGCCTCCTTTTGGACATGATCCTAAAAACTTTTGATAAGTCCCTTGTTTCCTGGTGTGATAAGATGTTCCAGGTTCATCCTGTATATTTCTTGCTCTCACCCTGGAGTCAGTCATTTTTTTAAGGAGGACCCTTTCAGGGAAATGGTGTTTAGAGACCACAGTTTAGGTGCCTAAAGCTTTGTGAATATTTGAAACACTTTCCAAAGCTTGTCAAATTACAGTGAACATTTTTTGAGTTGTAGACCGTCTTTTCTAAAATTAAATAATATGAACAAACAACAAAAAAATAAAAATAGCAAAAAGATATATTATTAGAACTAAAGATAAGTCCTAACCTCATAAAATTTTATGGTGAGATTTTATTCATTTTTTTCAATTATTAAATTAATCCTTGCTTATGTAAAGTAATACATGCTCGTGTAAAAAGTTTTTTAAAGAAGTATATTGAGGAAATGTGGAAGTCTTCCTTCACACTCTCCTCCCATTATAAGTGTTGTGTCCTTTCAAACTTTTGCTGTATGTTTACATGCCTGTATACAAATATACATATATAAATGCACGTTTATGAGAGTAGGGGCATATGTGACACATTGCTTTGTAAATTGGCTTTTGTTTATGTTATTAATGTTCAATAGCCATATGTGCTGATCTCCTTCATTCACTTTAATGGTTTAAAAATATTCCATAGTATAGATATACCATATTTTGTGAAATCATTTACATATTTGGTACCCTTTTGGGTTTCCAGGCTTTTTATCCCTTATAAATATAGCATCCTTGTCTGTACATCTTTGTATATAGAAACCTGTATATAGAATTATTTGGGTCAAAAGGTGTGTGAATTAAAAATGTTTATATAGGGTGCCAGCCTGGTGGCATAGCAGTTAAGTTCATGTGCTCTGCTTTGGCGGCCCAGGGTTCGCTGGTTCGGATCCTGGGCGCAGATGTACGCACCACTTATGGAGCCATGCTGTGGCAGGCGTCCCACATATAAAATAGAGGATGATGGGCACAGATGTTAGCTCAGGGCCAATCTTCCTCCAAAAAAATAAAAAAATAAATACATAAAAATGTTTATATATACTGCCAAATTGAACCCCAGAAAGGTTTTACCAGTTAATATTCCCAACAATGTAACACAATACCAGTTTCCTCACACCTTCAGCACTGGATATGTGTTTAATTTTTTTTCCAGTCAGCTACATCATAATTTGATTTATCATTTTAATATCAATTTTAATTATTCATGTAGCAGTTAATTTTTGTTTTTCATATAACAAATAGTGTTTCTTTTTCTATCACTAGTATTTTATTCTTTAATGGTGTCTCACTAAACAGATTTTTAATTTTCATATATTCAAATTTGGAAATTTTAAAAAAGTCACTTTGGGATTTTATGTCTTGTTTAGTATTGCTCAAAATTCATAAAAAATATTTACTCATATTTTCTTCTAGTATTTTTAGAATGTTTACTTTTAATTCCTTTGAGATTTATTGATTATTTTTTCCAAATTGATGGATAATGTCCAGTACTATTTATCAAATAGCTTATCTTTTACACACATTTGAAATACAACTTTTATCATATACTAAGTTGTCATATATTTGAGCTCATTGCTAGACTTTATTCTAATTTTTTTATTTTCAACTCTTCTAGCAGTGGCATTCTATTTTAATTGTTTTGATTTTATAGTATAGTATATTTCAACAGTTGGTCTGCTGTCATTAAACTTTTTTTTTGACTTTTTTTTATTAAGGTTATGAAAGTTAACATCCTTATGAAATTACAGTTGTACATCATTATTAGTCTTGTTGTAGGTACACCACTTTACCCCTAGTGCCCTCCCCCCACCCCCCTTTCCCCTGGCAACCACCGATCAGTTCTCTTTGTCCATATGTTAACTACCACATATGAGTGGAGTCATACAGAGTTTGTCTTTCTCTGTCTGGCTTATTTCACTCAACATAATACCCTCAAGGTCTATCCATGTTGTTGTGAATGGGACGACTTTGTCCTTTTTTATGGCTGAGTAGTATTCCATTGTATATATATATACCACATCTTCTTTATCCAATCATCAGTTGCTGGGCACTTAGGTTGGTTCCATGACTTGGCTATTGTGAATAATGCTGCGATGAACATAGGGGTGCATGGAACTTTGGGAATTACTGATTTCAGGTTCTCAGGATAGATACCCAGTAGTGGGATGGCTGGGTCATAAGGTAGTTCTATTCTTAACTTTTTGAGGAATCTCCATACTGTTTTCCATAGTGGTTGCACCAGTTTGCATTCCCACCAACAGTGTATGAGGGTTCCCTTTTCACCACAGCCTCTCCAACATTTGTTACTCTTGGTTTGGATATTTTTGCCATTCTAAGAGGTGTAAGGTGATATCTTAGTGTAGTTTTGATTTGCATTTCCCTGATGACTAGTGATGATGAGCATCTTTTCATGTGTCTATTGGCCATCCGTATATCTTCTTTGGAGAAATGTCTGTTCATGTCTCCTGTCCATTTTGTAATTGGGTTGTTTGATTTTTTATTGTTGAGTTGTGTGAGTTCTTTGTATATTATGGAGATTAACCCTTTGTCGGATAAATAACTTGTGAATATTTTTTCCCAATTAGTGGGCTGTTTTTTTGTTTCAATCCTGTTTGCCCTTGCCTTGAAGAAGCTCTTTAGTCTGATGAAGTCCCATTTGTTTATTCTTTCTATTGTTTCCCTCGTATGAGGGGTTATGGTGTCTGAAAAGATTCTTTTGAAGCTGATGTCAAAGAGTGTACTGCTGATATTCTCTTCTAGAAGGCTTATTGTTTCAGACCTAATCTTTAGGTCTTTGATCCATTTTGAGTTTATTTTAGTGAATGGTGAAAAAGAATGGTTGATTTTCATTCTTTTACATGTGGCTGTCCAGTTTTCCCAGCACCATTTGTTGAAGAGACTTACTTTCCTCCATTGTAGGCCCTCAGTTCCTTTGTCAAAGATTAGCTGTCCATAGATGTGTGGTTTTATTTCCGGGCTTTCAATTCTGTTCCATTGATCTGTGCACCTGCTTTTGTACCAGTACCATGCTGTTTTGATTACTGTAGCTTTGTAGTCTGTTTTGAAGTCAGGGATTGTGATGCCTCCAGCTTTGTTCTTCTTTCTCAGGATTGCTTTAGCAATTTGGGGTCTTTTCTTGCCCCCTATGAATTTTAGGATTCTTTGTTCAATTTCTGTAAAGAATGACATTGGAATTGTGATTGGGATAGCGTTGAATCTGTAGATTGCTTTAGGTAGTATGGACATTTTAACTATGTTTATTCTTCCAGTCCATGTGCATGGAATGTCTTTCCATCTCTTTATGTCGTCGATTTCTTTCAAGAAGGTCTTGTAGTTTTCTTTGTATAGATCTTTCACTTCCTTGGTTAAATTTATCCCAAGGTATTTTATTCTTTTTGTTGCGATGGTGAATGGGATTGAGTTCTTGAGATCTTTTTCTGTTAGTTCATTGTTAGCATATAGAAATGCTACTGATTTATGTATGTTGATTTTATACCCTGCAACTTTGCTGTAGTTGTTGATTGTTTCTAATAGTTTTTCTATGGATTCTTTGGGGTTTTCTATATATAAGATCATGTCATCTGCAAACAGTGAGAGTTTTCCTTCTTCGTTGCCTATTGGATTCCTTTTATTTCTTTTTCCTGCTGAATTGCCCTGGCCAAAACCTCCAGTACTATGTTGAATAAGAGTGGTGAAAGTGGGCACCCTTGTCTCGTTCCTGTTCTGAGAGGGATGGGTTTCAGTTTTTGTCCATTGAGTACGATGTTGGCTGCGGGTTTGTCATATATGGCCTTTATTATGTTGAGGTACTTTCCTTCTATACCTATTTTGTTGAGGGTTTTTATCATAAATGGATGTTGGATCTTGTCAAATGCTTTCTCTGCATCTATTGAGATGATCATGTGGTTTTTGTTTCTCGTTTTGTTAATGTGGTGAATCACGTTGATTGACTTGCAGATGTTGAACCATCCCTGTGTCCCTGGTATAAATCCCACTTGATCATGGTGTATACTCTTTTTGATGTATTGCTGTATTCGGTTTGCCAAAATTTTGTTGAGGATTTTTGCATCTATGTTCATCAGTGATATTGGCCTGTAGTTTTCCTTCTTTGTGCTGTCCTTGTCAGGTTTGGGGATCAGGGTGATGTTGGCTTCATAGAATGTATTAGGGAGTGCCCATCTTCCTCTATTTTCTGGAATAGTTTGAGAAGGATAGGTATTAAATCTTCTTTGAATGTTTGGTAGAATTCTCCAGAGAAGCCGTCTGGCCCTGGACTCTTATTTTTGGGGAGGTTTTTGATTACTGTTTCTATTTATTTACTTGTGATTGGCCTATTCAGATTCTCTAATTCTTCCTGATTCAGTTTGGGTAGATTGTATGAGTCTAGGAATTTATCCATTTCTTCTAGGTTGTTCAATTTGTTGGCATATAGTTTTTCATAGTATTCTCTTATGATCCTTTGTATTTCTTCGGTATCTGTTGTGATTTCTCCTCTCTCGTTTCTAATTTTATTTATTTGAGACGTCTCTCTTTTTTTTTTTAGTGAGTCTAGCTAAGGGTTTGTCGATTTTGTTAATTTTTTCGAAGAACCAACTCTTTGTTTCATTGATCCTTTCTACTATCTTTTTTGTTTCAATATCATTTATTTCTGCTCTAATTTTTATTATTTCCCTCCTTCTACTGACTTTTGGCTGTGTTTCTTCTTCTTTTTCTAATTCTGTTAGGTGTCGTTTGAGGTTTTTTTATGTAAGAGTTTTCTTGCTATTGAGGTGAGCCTGTATTGCAATGAATTTCCCTCTTAGCACTGCCTTTGCTGCGTCCCAAATAATTTGGTACGGTGTGTTTTCATTTTCATTTGTCTCCAGATAATATTTGATTTCTTCTTTAATTTCTTCAATAATCCATTGTTTGTTCATTAGCATGTTGTTTAGTCTCCACATTTTTGGTCCCTTCCCAGCTTTATTCTTGTAGTTGATTTCTAGTTTCATAGCATTATGATCAGAAAAGATTCTTGATATTATTTCAACCCTCTTGAACTTATTGATGCTTGCTTTGTTTCCCAAGATATGGTCTATCCTTGAGAATGTTCCATGCATGCTTGAGAAGAATGTGTAACCTGCTGTTTTTGGATGAAGTTTCCTATATATATCTATTAGGTCCATCTGATCTAATTTTTCATTTAATTCTATAATTTCCTTGTTGATTTTCTGTCTGGATGATCTGTCCATTGGTGTTAATGGGGTGTTGAGGTCCCCTAGTATTATTGTATTGCTGTTGATGTCTCCTTTTAGTTTTGTTAATAGTTTCTTTACGAATTTTGGTGCTCCTGTGTTAGGTGCGTATATATTTCTAAGTGTTATGTCATCTTGGTGGAGCATCCCTTTTATCATTATATACTGCCCTTCTTTGTCTTTCTTTATCTGTTTTGCTTTGAAGTCTACTTTGTCTGATATAAGTATGGCAACACCTGCTTTCTTTTGTTCATTATTAGCTTGGAGTATTGTCTTCCATCCCTTCACTTTGAGTCTGTGTTTGTTTTGGGGCTGAGGTGTGTTTCCTGGAGGCAACATATAGTTGGATCTTGTTCTTTGATCCATCCTGCCACTCTGTGCCTTTTGATTGGAGAGTTCAATCCATGCACGTTTAGAGTGATTATTGAAGAGTGGGGGCCTACTGTTGCCATTTTATCACTTGTTTTCCGGTTCTTTTGCATTTTGTCCTGATGGAGAGCTGTTACTTTGTGTTATTGTCCTTCTGCTTCTCTCCTTTGTTCTGGATTTTGTAGCCCCTTTCCTTTTTTTGATTTTTCAGGAATGAGGTTCTTCCTGAGCATTTCTTGAAGAGGAGGTTTTGTGGCGATGAACTCCCTTAACTTTTGTTTATCTGGGAAAGTTTTTATTTCTCCATCGTATTTGAAGGATATTTTTGCTGGGTAGAGTATTCTTGGCTGCAAGTTTTTGTCCTTCAGAGTTTGAATATTTCATTCCAATCTCTTCTAGCCTGTAAGGTCTCTCCTGAGAAATCTGCTGATAGCCTTATGGGGTTTCCTTTGTAAGTTATTTTCTTCTGCCTGGCTGCCCTTTGTATTTTCTCTTTGTCATTGACTTTTGCTAGTTTCACTACTATAAGCCTTTGGGTTGGTCTTCTTGCGTTAATAAAGTTTGGAGATCTATTGGCTTCTGTCACATGAAGTTCCATCTCTCTTCCCAAGTTTGGAAAGTTCTCAGCTATTATTTCTTTGAACAGGCCTTCTGCCCCCTTCTCCTTCTCTTCTCCCTCTAGTATACCTATAATCCTTATGTTGCATCTCCTAATTGAGTCGGATAATTCTCGGAGAGTTTCTTCATTTCTTTTTAGTCTTGGTTCTCTCTCGTCCTCTGTCTGCAGCATTTCTATATTCCTATCCTCCAAATTGCTAATTCTGTCCTCCATATTATCGACCCTACTGTTCAGAGAGTCCAGATTTTTCTTAATCTCCTCCATTGTGTTCTTCATCTCCAGTATTTCTAATTGGTTCTTCTTTATAGTGTCAAGCTCTTTTGTGACATAGCTCCTGAACTCATTGAATTGTCTATCTGAATTCTCTTTTAACTCGTTGAGTTTTTTAATAATGGCAGTTTTGAAATCATCGTCATTTAGGTTATAGATTTCATTGTCTTTGGGATTGTTTTCTGGGTACTTATCATTTTCCTTCTGTTCTGGAGATTTAATATATTTTTTCATACTGCTTGATGGCATGGATTTGTGCCTTCGCATAGAGATAGAGTTTAGTCGCTGCTTCCACTTGTTGCGACTGGTGTGTGTGTGGGGGGGGTGGGTAGCTGTTTAGACTGCACCAACCAGGAACCCTGTCAGCTGTTACTGACTGGACCTGGACCCCTCCTCGTAGTCACAGTGGTCCTGTGGGGACCCTCAGCGGTTGTGGGGGCAATCGCAAGGGGGCCTCAGGCTGCTGGTGCCTACTATTGCAGCCCACTTGGACGCGCTCCCTCCTTGTGGTCTGCAGTGGTATTGTGGGCTTTCCCATCAGCCAGTAGCAGGATCACCTATAATCTCCGCTTTGTCCCTAACAGAGCCCACAAGATCACACTTGTCCACTATAGGTCCCAGCAGAGCTATGGGTATCTTCTGCAGTCTGTCGTTAGCTCACCTAGCTGTGCTACTTTTGCCCCAGGGCCTTCCCGCCTTGCGATTGCCAGTCAGGACCTCTCCACTAGTGCTGTGCAGAGGCTTTCACTGAGGCTGATGTAAGAACCTGAAGATCCCCCCTGGGCTATGTAGCTCTTTCACCGGAGCTCCACTCCTCCCCACTCCACTCTCACAGGATCTCTGGGAGCCCCTTCCCTCATCTGGGACACGGCCAGAGTCTGTGGGCCTGGTGGTGGCTTGTAAGCTGCTGCCTTGTGGGGAATTCTGCTCTGGGGAGCTTCCTGGTGTTCCAAATGCTGGGCGGGGGCTCCCTGCTAATGGCGAGCAGAGGCTTCCCCTGCAGGGGGGGTGTGGGATCCCGGAGCCTCCCCCCCCCTGCCGCAGAGCCGGGTGCTGGACCTCCAACCGTGTCCCCAAGCATGTCTACGGGAAGTCTGGGCACCGTCTGCACCGACCCGTGCGCCGGAGACTGTGGGCCCAGCAGCAGCTTGCGGTCTGGTGCTGTGCTGGGGAATCCGCCAGCCGGGAGCTTCCCTTTGTCCTGGATTCTGGGCGTGGCCTCCCTGCTAATGGTGAGCAGAGGCTTTCTCTGCCAGGGAGGTGTGGGACACCAGAGCCTTCCCCTGGGCCACAGAGCCAGGTGCTGGAGCTTCAACCGTGTCCCCAAGCACATCTACGAGAAGTCCGGGTGCCCCCTGCACCGACCCATGCGCCGGAGACCATGAGCCTGGCAGCAGCTTTCGGTCTGGTGCCGTGCCGGGGAATCCGCCCGCTGGGAGCTTCCCTTTGCCCTGGATTCTGGGCATGGCCTCCCTGCTAATGGCGAGCAGAGGCTTTCCCTGCTGGAGAGGTATGGGACCCCGGAGCCTCCCCCTTGGCCGTAGAGCCGGGTGCTGGACCTCCAACCATGTCCCCAAGCACATCTACGGGAAGTCTGGGCACCCCCTGCACTGACCCGTGCGCCAGAGACTGTGAGCCCAGCAGCAGCTTACGGTCTGGTGCCGTGCCGGGGAATCTGCCCGCTGGGAGCTTCCGTTTCTTCTGGATTCTGGGCGGGGCCTCCCTGCTAATGGTGAGCGGAGGCCTTCCCTGCCGGTGGGTGCGGGACCCTGGGGATTCCCCCTGGGCTTAGGTGTAATTGCGGGGGGGCTTGGGTAGGGCTGTTGTCACCTGTTTCCACCGTCGCTCCACTGGTGAGCGCACGCTCCCACCCTTGGTGTGTGGCGATGCTATGGGGGCGTCCACTGGAAGAGAGCCTCCTGCAGGAACTAGGCCGTCCGGGGGTCGGGGGTCAGAGACTTTTCACCTATTTCCACCTCCTCCTGGGGGGAAGTCCATTTGCCTTCCATTGTATAGTAGCACGAGACTTAGGCATCTTGAGATGCTATCTGGATATCCTTTGTTAATCGGTGAATGTCCAATTAATGTCCAATTAGTTGTGGATTCGACGGGGAGAGACAAAGACGACAGCTCACTCTGCCATCTTGGTCCCGCCCCCTGTCATTAAACTTTTAAAATGTATTATTTGCTATTTATTTTAGATGAATTTTCAATTCTAATTGTCAACTTTCACAAAAAACCCTGTTGGAATTTTGATTGGGTTTATGTTAAATTTATAGACTGACTTGGAAAGAACTGACATCTTTACAATATTGAGTCTTCCCATCCAGGGACATAGTACAGGCACTTCTTGCTTTGCATGGTCCTGCAGGACTGTAAAAATGACCGTGCAAGCTAAAACCATGCAAAATGCTATTAATAATCAGTGGGGAAAATTATGATTGTTTTGTGATCTTCAAAAATTTTGGTCAAAATCTTAAAAACTCTTCTATTGTTGGCTATAGATAGATAGGGAAATGAAAAAAATAGTAAAACTAGTATTTATTTAGTACATTGCAATTGAAAACATTAGAAACATTGAGAATTAAAGTGTTTTATTTCTTTGTAAAAATCTTATCAAGAGTAGCTTGAACACTGCTTGCCTTCTTTCGTGTCATATAACTTATAATACAGACCAAGCATCTTTTTCATTAAAACCACAAAAAGCAGGAAAAGAGTGAAAGACAAAAATAGAAACAAAGAATAAGGGCAACCAGTAGAAAACAGTATAATACAGTAGATATTAATCCACCTATATCAATAATCACTTTAAACATCAATGGTCTAAACATACCAGTTAAAAGACAGAGTTAATCAGAGTGAATCAAAAAACAAGAGCCAACTATATGCTATCTAGAGGAAACCCACTTTAAATATAAATATAAGGACACATACAGATTAAAAGTAAAGGGATGGAGAAAAATATACCATGCTAACACTAGGCAAAAGAAAGCTGGAGCAGCTATATTAATTTCAGACAGAGCAAACAACCAAGTGAGGAAAATTATCAGGGATAAAGAAGGGCATTACAGAATGATAAAGAGGCTTACTCTTCAAGAAGACATAATATAATTGGATATAATTATAAAGTAAATATAATTGACATCTATTGGCTATTTTACCCAACAACAACAGAATACACATTCTCCTCAAGCTCACATGGAACATTGAACAAGACAGACCATATTCTGGGCCATAAAACACAAGCAATTTAAAAGAATAGAAGGCATATGTTGTCTGCTCGCAGATCACAGTGTAATTAAACTGGAAATCAATATTTGGAAAATGTCCAAATACTTGGAAATTAAACAACACACTTTTATATAACACACAGGCCAAATAAGGAATCTCAAGAGAAATGAAAAAGTATTTTGAAACAATTAAAATGAAAATACAACTTACCAAAATTTGTAGGATGCAGTGCTTAGAGGGGAAATTTATAGCATTGAGTGCATATAGTAGAAAAGAAGAAAGATCTAAAATCAATAATCTAATCTTCCACCTTAGGAAACTAGAAAAAGAAGAGTAAATTAAATCCAAAGTAAGCAGAAGTAAAGAAATAATAAAAATTAAAGCAGAAATCAATGAAATTGAAAACAGGAAATCAATAGAGAAAATCAACAAAACCAAAAGCTGGTTCTGTGAAAAGAAGTAGTTTATCAATAAATGGATAAGCTTCCAGGCAGTTTAACTAAGAAACAAAGAGGGAAGACACAAATTACTAATATCAGAAATGAAATAGTGGATATCACTCTGATTACATGGACATTAAAAGGATAATAAAGGAATACCATGAACAACTCTATGACTACAAATTCAATAACCTAAATGAAATAGATCAATTCCTTGAAAGACAGCATCTGCCAAAACTCATACAAGAAGACATAATCTCAATAAGCCTATGTCTATTAAAGAGATTGAAACAATAATTAACCACCTTCCAAAATAGAAAGCACCAGACCCAAATGGGTTCACTGGTGAATTCTACAAAACATCTAAGGAAGAAATTATAGCAATTCTCCTACAATCTCTTCTGGAAGCTAGAATCAGAAGGAATACTTCCTAACTCATTCTATGAAGCAAGCATTACCCTCATACCAAAACCAGACAAAGACATTACCAGAAAAGAAAACTACAGACCATTATCTCTCATGAACATAGATGCAAAATTCCTCAATAAAATATTAGCAAATTAAATCCAACAATATATAAAAAGAATTATACACCACTACAAAGTGGGATTTATTCCAGGTACACAAGGTTGGTTCAACATTCAAAAATCAGTTAATGTAATCCATCATATCAACAGGCTAAAGAAGAAAAATCATGATCATATCAATAGATGCAGAAAAAGCATTTGGCAAAATTCCACAGCCATTCACAATAAACACATTGAACAAACAAGGAATAGAGGTGAATTTTCTCAACTTGATAGAGGGCATCTATAAAAAACCTACAGCTAACATTATACTTAATGGTGAGAAAAGAGAAACTATCACTAAGGTCAGGAACAAGGCAAAGATGTCCTATCTCACCACTGCTTTTTATCATTGTACTGGAAGTCCTAGCTAATGGAGTAAGACAAGAAAAGGAAATAGGAGATGTACAGATCGAGAAGGAAAAAATAAAATTGTCTTTATTTGCAGATGGCATGATTGTCTACACAGAAAAATTCAAAGCAATTGAAAAAAAAATCCTGGAACTAATTATCAATTATATTAAGGTTGCAGGATTCAAGGTTAATATAAAAAAGTCAATTGCAATTGCATTCCTATATACCAGCAATGAACAGTTGGAATCTGAAATTAAAAAAGACAATACCATTTGTATTAGCATGCAAAAAATGAAATACTTAGGTATAAGTCTAATAAAATATGTACAAGATATATATGAGGAAAACTACAAAACTCTGATGAAAGAAATCAAAATACTAAATAAATGGAGAAAGAGTCCATGTTCATGGATAGAAAGACTCTGTACTGTCAAGATGTCAGTTCTTTACAACTTGATCTATAGATTCAATGCAATCCCATCAAAATCCCAGTAAGTTATTTCGTGGATATTGACAAATCGATTCTTAAGTTTATATGGAGAGACAAAAGATCTGGAATAGCCAACACGATAATGAAGAACAAAATTGAGGGACTGACTACGTCAAGACTTATTTATTATAAAGCTGTAGTTATTAAGACAGTGTGGTATTGGCAAAAGAATAGACAAACAGATCAATGAAACAGAATGAAGAGCCCAGAAACAGGCTGATATACATACAGTTAGCTAATCTTTGACAAAGGAGCAAAGACAAGACAATGGAGAAAAACAGTCTTCAACAAATGGTAGTGGAACACCTGGATATCCACATGCAAAAAAAGAAAAAAAAGGTATAGACACAGACCTTATATCCTTCACAAAAATTAAGTCAAAATGGACACAGACTGAAACATAAAATGCAAAACCATACAACTCCTAGAAGATGACATAAGAGAAAATTTAGAAGACCTTGGGTTTAGCAGTGACTTTTTAGATACAAAACCAATGGCATGATCCATGAAAGAAAATTGATAAGGTAGACTTCATTAAAATTAAAAACTTCTGGTCTGTGAAAGACAATGTCAAGAGAATGAGAAGACAAGCCACAGATGGGGAGAAAATATTTGCAAAAGACATACTGATAAAGGACTGTTATCCAAAATATATAAAGAATTCTTAAAACTAAACAATAAGAAAATGAACAACCTGATTAAAAAATGGGCAAAAGATCTGAACAGTCACCATACCAAAGAAGATATACAGATGGAAAATAGGCATATGAAAATGTGCTCAACATCATGTGTCATTGGAGAATTGCAAATTAAGACAACAATGAAATACCACTACACACCTATTAGAAAGGCCAAAATCCAGAACAGTGACAACACCAAATGCTGGTGAGAATGTGGAGCAACAGGAACTCTGCTTTCTGCTCAATTTTGCTGTGAACCTAAAATTGCTTTAAAAAATAAAAGCTATTAAAATAAAGAAAAACCCTCAATGCACAGGGCTTAAACACAGATTAGATTGTGCTGAAGAAAGAATTGGTGGGTGGGGATTAAGTCTGATTAGTTTACCCAGAATAGATAAAGAAATGGAAAATATACAAAATTGAGAGGTATGAAGGATAGTTAGAAGGCTTGACATACAGTTAGAGCTCCAGAGATGAAAAAGGAGAGGCAATATTTGAAAACAAAATATATGAAAATTTTTCAGAATAGCAAAATTGCATATTTCTAGATTTAGGAGCCTCAATAAATTCTCCAGCATCTAAATAAAAAGAAACCCACAGTTAGACCCACCATGTGAGAGCATCCAAAACAAAGAAAGGTCTTAAAATCATCCAGCAGAGAAACAAAAGATGACCAAAATGAAATGATAATTTGACAGCCAACTTCTCAACAGCAACAGTGGAAGCTAGAAGACAGTGGGGCCAATCTTCTCCAAGAACTAGGAGTATTTACTGTCAACCCAGAATTTTGTATCTAGTGAAACCATTTTTCAAGAATGAGTGTGAAAGACATTCTAGGGGGAAAAAAACACTTGAGATATAACTCAAAGACTGGACAACAATTAGTTGTGTGAGTGTGAATGTGTGTGTGTGTGACTGAAATTAAAGTATTCTAAAGTCCTTGTATTGTCCAGGTTAAAGCTGTTTATCTTTAGACTTTATTGAGTATGGATGTCTTCAGTTCTAGGTAGCTAGTAAAATAGAAACAGAGCGTATAACTTTCCAGTAAGAAGATTAAAAGATGGAGGAGAAAAATCCTTGATCACATGAAAAGAAGATCAGAAAGGAAGAAAAAACCAGAAAAATGCAGACGAATAGAAAGTAGAAAATAAGATGTTAAAAACACCTACAAATATATAATCACAATAATAATAATAAAAAGGAATAAATTTGCCACTTGAAGGAGAGCAAGTGCTGGACTATAAACACAACAAAACCCACTGACGTGCCACCTACGAGTGGCAAACCTAGAATGCAATGACACAGAAAGTTTGAAAGTAAGTGAACAGAAAGATTTTTTAGGCAAATAACTGAAAAAAGATGGCGTATCTGTATGAATATAAACAAGCAAAAAGCATTACACAGGGATATATGGTTCAACTCACCAGGAAAATATATAAATAAATTTGTTCATGCTTAATAAAGTGACAATATGTAAAGCACAAGTTGCCAGAAAAATTAAAAGATATTGACCGATCTCAAAGGAGATTTTTTTTTCTTTTTCTTTTTCTTTTCTTTTTCTTTTGTTTTGCTGAAGAAGACTCTCCTTGAGCTAACATCTGTGCCAATCTTCCTCTATTTTATCTGTGGGACGCCACCATGGCATGGCTGATGAGTGGCACAGGTGTGAGCCTGGGATCTGAACCCGCAAACCGGGGCTGCCGAAGTGGAACGGCCATACTTAACCACCATGCCACTGGGCTGGCCCCTCGAAAGAGATTTTAACACATCCTTCTTAATAACTGATGACTCAAGCAGACTAGATATTAGATATTAGACTATGGAAGATTTGAGCAACGTGCTTAGCAAGCTTGTTCTAAACAAGTATAGTACATTGTACACAAGCATACATGGGTCGTTTATAAAAACCGACCATGAAACAAGCCATAAAAGAAGTCTCAACAAATGTTAAAGGCTCGATTATCATTGAATTTGATAATTTCAGTATCATAACAGCCATTGTTCCTATGATCAAATAAAATATGTAAAACACATAGTGGAAGCTTAAATGTTCATTTCCCCTTTTGAGATCTGCTGTAAAATCTTCTATCAGATTCCGTCATGTGGCAGGTTAAATGCTGTTTTCTGTAAACTTGATCAGAGCCTGTGGTTTTAATTGCAATTATTCTGTTACCTGGGTCTTTGCCCTGATGGCAACATTATGCAAGAAATTTTGTCGTCTTTATGAATTACAATATAGGATTACTATCTTAATCCCATACTCCTTCTCCCTGACTCCTCCCCAGGGTCTGTACTTCCCCCACATCTGTATTTGTGACTAAACTTTTCATAAAAGGAGAACAAATTCTGGAGCCTTTTCAGGGCTGACGTAAGTAGTGTCGCTCATGTATAGGCAGTGTGCGTGAAGACCTTTCTGCAAGACACGGAGATTCTGTGCCACTTGAGTGAAAATTGCACAGAGCTCCTGATCTGGTGCCTGGGCCTGTTGAAAGCAAACTCTCCCCCCAAGATTAGGCAAAAGCAGCCCAGATTTGTAAGATTCCTGACCAAAGAGGCCTTAATACTGGATTTCCTCTTGGATATTCGTACAAGAGAGATCAAATTGGACCCATCACATAGGCAAACAAGGAATGGAAACAAAGTGCATTCAACCCTTTGCTCCACACTAAAATGGTATCAGTATTCTGACCACAAAATCAGTTAATTTTCTTCGGTAGCTTCCTTCTCTACATAGGGCCAGGAAGTGCCATTAAGGTTTTATACGCAGAAATAAACTCAGCCAAGGGTTGGCTATACCACTATTTGGATTATAGTGGTACTGGGTTCTAAATTATTCTTCTCAAGTACTTAATGCATTTCCTGATCTGCAAATCAAGTGGTAATTTTGATCAAGGTAAGTAAGATCCAGATAATCCTTGTGAGGGATCTTTTGTCCTGAACCCTATATGATTGGTTCACTATCAGAGGTCAGGTTAGAGCAACCTGGACAACCTCGTGTGGCCCCTTTGTTTTACCTCTCCTCCTCAGCCCTAAATGTCCAAATCAGTCTCTAACAAAATTATGCCATTAACACCTTTCCTGTGTTGTCCCAGAGTTCCGCATAACGACCAGGCTTCGGTCAGGTCTCAGAAAAGCTATGTTTTTACTGCATCCGACATCAAAGAACATCATAAAACACAAACAAATGGGAAAGAGTTCCTATGCATGAGAGATTGAATATAAATCATTTACCTTCTATCCTATTTTAGGCACACGCTTAGGAAAAATTTAGAGCACCTTACCAGTTTTAGTTACTAAATATTTTGGTTTTAAAATCTGAATCGACTTTTTTGTTTTAAATGTCAATTTAGGGCTTACTTTTTTCCAAATATTAAAATATCAGATTAATCATCTTCTTTAAGCAGAAAATAATGCATTAGTTATTTATTTTCTACCCACTTTAAGAAGATTTTGAAGTGTTTTACAATTAAAAAGAAGAAAAAACTATGGAAATAAAACTAAGAAAATCTAAAAGGACTCTCAGAAGCCAACTAGAAAGAGAAGAGAGAAGGGTAACAGGAAATTAAGGTAAATTGATTATTAAAATTGAGCATTAAATTTATCTGAGGGAAAACATTGCAGGTTGAAGAATATGTACAATTGCCTTTTCCTATCTCTGACTTTTTATTTATAGCATACTTAGAGCAGTAAAATAGCAGAGACTCCAAAAACTATCTAAATAACTTTCCCCCCCAATTACTATGTTATTCAACCTTTAGAAAAGCAAAAACAGAGCAGCGTTGTGTCCAGGACCTCAACCAATGGAGCGACCATTTTCAAAAAAACTGAATTCCCTCTGCCTCTCCTGTTTTTTTCTTTTTCCTCTCTTGATTTTTCTGAAAATTGTGAAGGTCGTGGAGGTGGAAATGGAAACTATGTCAAGATCAACAAGACTTTAGACGTCGTTGGATTTTGAAACCTATTTTTAAAACGTCAAGTATATTATGAAATAGTGTTGACATCACACTACATACACCGCTATTTCTAAAAATACCGTCTTCAGGAAATTTTTTTGACTTTTATTAATTTGATGCTTCTGAACATCATAAAATGAACATACATCATTTTAGTTAACTTGGGAGGAAAGATAAATTCCATTAAGAGGAAATACATAGGAAAGATATGTCCGTTTAGGCAAATATTCTAAATTCGGCGCTAGGTTAATGGCTATGAATGTACTGCAGCAACAGTGAGCCGTTTTGCATCATTTCTAGTCTGAACACTTCAATATTTTACCGAGAATGAACAAGACGCCACGAAAATAGAGCCGCGGAGACGCACTTGAGGTTAGAGGGGCGCGCGCCCGTTCCCTAGGCCACGTTGCCCCTCTTTTTCTGCAGAGCTTTCATCAGATCCGACATGAAATCCTGCTCGCCGCCCCCTCCCCCGCTGGCCGGCGCTGGGTTCTCCTGCCTCTTTGGGGGAACCGGAGGCCTTTTGGCGACAACGGGGGACGGCTTCGTGGCTTCGGGGGCGAAGGCGGGCGGGGGCGGCGGCGGCGGCGGCAAGGAAGCCCCCGCATCCCACGGCGGCGGGGGAGGCACGAAGTTCGGGGGCGCTTCGTCAAAATCGGGGGGCGGCGGGGGGAGCTCGTCGTCCTCCAGGGGCGGCGGCGGCGGGGGCGGCGGCAGGGAGTCGTCGAGCAGGGGCGGGAGGCCGCCGGCCGCGCCCTTGGCGGGCATCACCGGGCTGCTGCTGGTGTCTGAGGACCGTCGCACCGGAGGCGGCGGGGGCAGGCTGGACTTCGGGAGGTGCTGGGCCCTGGGCGTTCCTGGGTCGTGGTTACTAAGGGCTGGCTTCTTGTCCTTCAAGAAAGCAACAACAGCATTATTCTTGACAACACAGCCACCTTGGGGGTTGACACTTCCACTGATGCATAAGATCTCACTGCTTTAGGCAGCGCCTGCCCCCGGGGGTGGGGGGAGCCCCAATCCCTCAGTCCCTGAGACTGCAGGTGTTCATGAGCTAGGTCATCTTCGCTCTGGGATAGAACGACTCCACGTGGCCTTTAACATTATTGCCAATAATGACATTATTATTTAACGGTATTACCTGGTGCTAATCTCCGACGTCTTCTGTACATGGAAGACTTTGCCCTATTCAACGAGGTGTTTAGGATGTTTAGATTACACGTCTTCCTCCTCGGAACCGCCTTACACAGGCGTTACTGCTGTCGTTGACAGAGCTTTAGTGGTATAGAGCTTAGCTAGTTGTGGGCTTACCTCAGTCTTCACCCACCCTACAGTCAGCCTAAGGCAACTCAAAATGGAAGCAAAATGGCTCTCCTGGCGGTCCCACTCAGGCCTTGGTTCTCAGGACAAGCCACAGGGGCCAGGGCACATGTAGCCCTAACATTTTTCTTGGTCTGAGTTGAGCTGGTTGGGAAGCTCAGTTGTCAGGAGCAGGTGGCCAGTAAAATTGTTATGCTCCTGTACCATACTCTCAGTGGCACAGGGGTGATCCCCAGACCTTCCCCAAATCTCCTGGCTGAAATGTCCTACTTTAACACAAAGAAGATGGAGAGGAAAAAGAAATTGGAAATGGTTTTCTCTAGGCTACAGCTAACCTTTGTGCAAACCTGAGGACAAAGGATCTCCCTCCTGGCAAAGAATCGTCTGCCTTCTCTGGTGTCAGTGCTTCCTTGCTTGCAGGCTGAGAACAAAGGTGCCTTTTCCCAAGACTGTGGGCTCCAGGAAGGCGTAATTATATGCTTCATTCCCTTTGGCTTCACGGGCTTTTAGGGAGGCAGGGGGTGGACCAGGAATCTGCACACCTGGTCTATAGCCTTAGATTTACCTTTGCTTAACTGTGTGAAAGTTGGCTGGCTAATCAGGTATTATACAGACATCATAAGCCCTATTATTATTTATGTCTCAAGGTTATGATGAGATCAAATGAGATAAATGTGTGAGTGGGTTCTGAGGAATAAAATCTGATGCCTGTGTTCTTGGTAGAAACCAGAACGCCAAACTTGGTCAAAGGTTGACAGAAGCACAGTTCTTCTGCCAACAGTGGAACAGATAATAATAAATTATATCTCTATAATGCAACTTCCCCAGGAGTTTCAGGCAGCTGAATTGAATCCCTCTGTTTTAGTGATAATTATCATTGCAATTTACATTTTATCAGGCTTTCATTTTCTTTCTTTCTTTGCTTAATAACCTCTCACCACTAAAGATTAAATTTAGAAGTTTTTTTTCCTAACAAGGTGCCTTATGATTGAGTTTCTATTCTATTTAGTTTATTTGCTTAGCATGATAAGCTAATTAACTGGTGATGTATTTTTTTTTTTTTTTAATTTCTGAACAGGCAGTTTGGGAATTGGTGTTCACACACAGTTAAGTGATTTCTATTCTGGGATCCTTTTATTGCTTTTAGCATTTTAAAAGGTTTCTTTTCAGTTGGCATTATAGAAATCATGGAAATTATAATAGCTGAAAGCATACTGTGTGAGGAGATCATCAGACTTGAGAAGAAAACGAAAATAATAGAGAAACAACTTTTAAAGGTCTGCAATGGTTGTCAAAGATTATAAGAAGTCCAATAAATACAAGACTAAATTGTTTCCACCACTGGCTGATGGACAAAATGAAGGCATGAATGAAGTAAAAAATTACTGAAGGTATAGTTATTTAAAGTTGCTTTGAATCACACATGGGAAATATTAAATGGAACTTGTATAGTCATTTAGATGTTACCTATTGGAACACCAACTAAACGATCCTTTTTAGCTGCAATATTTAGATATATTTAAATGACTCTTCATTAATCTCCTCTAGTGAGAAAAAAGTTATGAGGAATATTATACCAGTTTGATTTTTCTTTTCCTTGTTGAGGAAGACTGGCCCTGAGCTGACATCTGTTGCCAATCTTTCTCTTTTTGCTTGAGGAAGATTGTTGCTGAGCTAACATCTGTGCCAGTCTTCCTCTATTTTATATGTAGGATGCCTCCAGAGCATGGCTTGATGAGTGGTGTGTAGGTCCATGCCCGGGATCTGAACCTATGAACCCTGGGCAACTGAGGCAGAGCACGCAAACTTAACCACTACAGCACTGAGCCAGCCCCTTGGTTATTATTTTAAAAATGTGTTTTCCTTCCCCTTTCCCTGAGGATGTGTGTAGAACAATAACAGAATAATATAAGATGCACATGTTATAATGGAACCCTTTTAGTATCTTCCAATCTGGTTTGGGGCCCAGTTAGCATTTAACATAGGGCTTCCTACTAACTGATTGCTCTTGTTCAGAAAAAATAAGTAAAAATCCCAAGGGCTTAAAACTCAGGTGCCACTTTCAGAGAGTGCTGAAACCACTTGACTCAACCAAGAAAATCACTCCGTCGAAATAAATGTAGCTAGGTTAAAACTATTTACCAATCCACAGCATTAAAAAAAAATTCCTACATTTTCCTGAAGCAGTGTGGTCATAGTTGATTCTAACTTTCCACTCTAGCCTATGTCACCTTAAGACAGAAAAAAAAAATAAAACAATTATCTAAATGAAATTACAGTGCCTTCTTAGTTGTTGGAACTGTATTTTCTTTTTTTAAAAGAGCAGTGATTAGCAGTGTTCCAATGGTTTAGAACGTGGGCTCACAGGTGACAGTCTGACAGAGCCGTGTCAGCTGCTCTCTGTTCTTACCTTAGGCGTGTCAACTTGTCTGTCTGCTTCGTTGAGAACAGTGCTCACAGAATGTGCAGCCTGGGGAATCTGACCATTGGCCTGGGTGGTACCTGTTTTAAGTCCTGAGAGGGAGGAAGAGAGACAAGAAGAGTGGGCAAGGCATGTTTAACGTTCTTGAAAGTTAATCTGAAACTATAGAGCAGTTTATATCTTCAAAGCAAAAGAGGAGGATTCCCAGCTACACAGGCCTTACGGAAAATCTGAGCTTCTACGGCAAATACTTCATGAGATTCAGCAAAACCTTCTGGAAAGGGAATGCCTTATACAGGCTACAAAATCTGCTTTGACGGGGGGCCTAGAGAGGAGTATGTTCTGCTTTGAAAAACTTTTTGGTAATGGGTGACTACACCTTGAAAACTTCTTCCTAAAAAAAATTTCTCTTGTTGAAGATTTTTCTGAAATGTATGTATGGGGTTTCATACCATGCTGAGTACAGGAACGATTTTTGAATATTATCCTCCACAGAAAGTATTCCAGGCACAAAAATGGCAGAGGGCATTGAGCAAAATGTGCAGACCCCCGATATACCCTAGAATTAGATTTTTTCCCAGAAAGTCCTGATATGCACTTTTTTCTTTTTTTCCCTTTCCAACAAAAGTATGACTAACTAAGGTTTCACAGTTTTAAGAGAATCAGATAGAAGAAGCTGTATATTATCTCTCTGGCTCCTCAGAGAACATTCTGGAGAGGATGGTCAGCTCCACACATGGATGCCATTTCTCCAGCAACTGAACTGTCACCCAGCCTATGACATGAGCTCTTCTCCTCCCCCAGTGGACTCCGAGATTGGTTTGGCTATGCTCAGTCCCAGCTAATATGTCAAATATTTATGAAATGACTGTTACTTGCTTCTTCAAATATTTTCCTAATATTTTGAGAACCCCATTAATCTACATAAAGCTCAAAGAAGGCCGTTAAAGACTTCAAGAGATTGGGAAGACGGTAAAGTTTGATGAGGAATAGAATATTTACAGAGTCTCAGAGTAGCTCTCTACAAATTATTAAGTACAAGATCAAAAATCTGTACAGGAGACAAACTGGACAACACCTTAACCAAGTGGTCAAAGTTAATGTTTCCATTGAGGGGGAAACGGACACTGAATGCCTCCGATGGTGACACCCTGAGGAGGACACAACAGCTCTCACGTAGTATTCCTGCCAAAATGCATAACCTGAAATGAATTATGAGGAAACATCAGACACATCCAAATTGAGGGACATTCTATAAAATAAATGGCCCTTATTCTTAAAAACTGTTCATGTCTCGACAGACAAAGAAAGGCTGAGGACACGGTCCAGATGAAAGAGGAATAGAGAGCCATGGAGACTAAATGCAGTATGCATCCTGGATGGAACCCGCGCCAGGAAAAAACATCGCTAGAAAAGGCATTGCTGAGACAACTGGCAAAACTGGGATATGGACTGTGGTTTAGGTAACAATATTCTATTAATATTAAATATTAAATTTCCTGAATTTGATAACCGTGTTATGCTTAGTAAGAGAATAGAGAGAATAGCTTTGTTTTCAGGAAATACACACTGAAGATTTAAGGGGCACGATATAGTCAATCTACTCTCAAATGCTTCACAGAAAAATATACACACGTAGAAGGGGGAGTAGGGACAGAGAATGACAAGGCACATGTGACAGAGTCACTATTGATGATCTGCGTAAAGGGCACACGGGAGTTCTCTGTACTATTCTCGCAACTTTTCAGTAAGTTTGAAAATATTTCAGAATAAAAAAGATAATTCATGTCCATCTATACCGTTAAAAGATTGGAACAGGCTATACCAGCTGTCTCTATTGTCACATTTTTCACTATAAAATCTACGTTCCTCATCCAGCAAGGACAGCTACCTCCTTCTTCAGAGGAGGGCCTCGCTTGACGTCCTCCGCACGCCCCATCCGTGCTGTCAGAACGTACGTGATGTGCCACGTAAACACGAGATCACTCTGTGTCTAAGGCTTATTAAATGTCTCTCTGATTAGCCAAATCTTTGCTCTGGAGGTTGGGAGGTAACAGGTGTAAACATCTTAAGGCCTTAAGGCGTTTATATTTAAGACTTTTCATAAGGCCTGGGCACCGTCCCATACTGTGCCCGGGAGATTTCAACATCTTAGATTGCAAAGTGCTCAATCTTCTCATTTCCTTTGGTCTGTTCTTTTTCTCCTCCTCCCTCTAGTACGTATTCAGAATCCTTTCTTTATATATAATGTAATCACCTTTGTACAAGGTAGACAGAAACTGAAGCTGAATATTGAAAACTATTGGGGATATTTCTTTAAAGGGTACAAATGATATTTTCTTTTTGCTTCCTTTGCCCAAACACATACACAGGCTGATTTCTCAGCAACATAGTGTACATTTTATGTAACTGGGATGTCCTGGTGTTTACCAGTCTGTGAGAACACCTTTATAGTAATCTCCCAAATGCTCCCAGCTGCCATCCTCCCATTTACCAGGAGGTCCAATCTTTTCCATGGGTTCTCTGCCCCATCCTGAGATAACCCATGGGCACCCACAAAACCCATATATTGTGTAGGTGCCAATGATTAGGGATCTAGGTTGTCATAGGTTCTCTGTATTAGTAGTCCCCGCTGTCAAGCAGCAATACAGCCTCTCCCACAATGATGTCTCACTAGGAGTCCTCAAAGGAATCAGGAGTTGGAGGTTTATTAAACATATATGAGCCCCGCATATTTTACAGGACTCAAGTGCATTCTAAGGGGGGACCAACTCCCCCCCATTCTTAACCCACATGGTTTGCGAAGGGCCAATCCCACCACTCAACCTGGCAAATAAGAGGATGGCATCCTCTTGGGCACAGCAAGACGGTTTAGGAATGACCATGAAATGAAGCCCTCTGCTTTTTCAGAAATGGTGCATTCTCTTTATACTAAGATTTCTGACTGTGTGAAAAATGTAAGCCTAGAGAGTCAGTGGCAATCCCTGCCGCCTCATGGACAGTGCCTAAGAAAGAGACAGTATCTTGAGAACATCACTTAACCCCTGGACCCTACTGTGCGTGAAAGCAGCCTACCCCTAGACTTCCTAGTTTTGTGAGTTAATAAATCTCTCCCGCTCACTTTTTGTTACTTAAACTAGATCGAGTTGGATTTCTGTCAGTTGCCATGTAGGGAGTAGCCAGTAGGTCAGAAGAATGGCCTGGGGCCCCTGAAGTGTGGCTGGCATCTGAAGAAAAGGCAGACTTGTTGGGGACTGTGCCATAACCTGTGGGGTCTGAGCTAACCCTGGTGGTCAGCATCAGAGTTATACCTCAGTACCCCCATTGGTGTCAGAATAGGGGACCAGAGCATGCATGGAAGAGTTGGCCCTTAATAGGCGGTAACATAATGGACACAGGCTAGGATGGGTGTAGATGCAGGTAAGTTGTTGGGTTTGGTGGTGGGAAGCTAAAGGAGTTTCCCTTTGATTGGTCCATTTTCTCTGCTGAGAGTAAAGGGGTTAGGGGTTGAAAGTCTGAGGAGAGTGAAGAACATTGGAAACAATTAGAGAAACTAGGAGATTACGTTGACTGGAATAGGTTTTCTCAACATTATTGACATTTTGGAATGGAAAATTCTTTGTTGTACGGGGCTGCCCTGTGCACTGTAGGAGAGGCCGCTTCCCTAGCCTCTACCCATTAGATGATGTGAGCACCTCCCAAGGTGTGACAACCAAAAACGTCTTCAGACATTGCCAAATCTTCCCTGGGGGTCAAAGTCACCCTTGGTTGAGAACCTCCGGTCTAGAGAAACATATTAAGATTGATAGGTAGTATTAGGGGCCCAGGTGTGGTTGGTGGCCACAGATCTGTGGTGGAATCAATGTGTCTATTGTGTGTAGAGCCCTCTGGGAGAAAAGGTTGTCTCAATCCCTTTCTTTACCACTCTCTCCTTTCCTCACTCTCTACATTTACTAGGTTAACAGTGGGCAGAGTCACTGTGGGTAAAGGGCAGGCTCAGTCCTTTTTTTCTCTTCGTTTCTTCCTTCTTCCCTCCCTCCTCTCTTGCTCCCTTTTTCTTCCTCCTTTTATTCAAATCACTGGTGTTACAATTGCATCTGGCTAGTGTTAAGACTGAGACTTAGGCAAGAGAGAGGTCTATTTCAGGCTTCAAGTTTAAACCACATGCTCTAGCATGTTCTTCCGGAGAACCTTGAATTAGCAGTTATGGACACTAGCCCAGCTAATCAAAATGTAGAATTCTGTGTGCCATGGTTCCTTGCATATATATCTCTTTTTCTTGGGAACTTCACAGGAGGTATGCGTGTGGCTGGATATGGGATCTGTGGGTACCCGATCATAATAGCATCTCGTAGCATCCCCAAATCCCCAATGACCTCTGACATATATACATAAATGGTAGAGCGAAGGCCCTGGAAGGAGGGTGCTCTGTTTCCACCCCAAGTGGGTGGACTGCAGTTCCGTTCTGATGCCGACCTGCCAGAGTTAGCATCAGACTCCACAGTTTTAAGGGCTCAACCTCCGCAAGACTGCCTCGACTTCAGGTGCCAGACCCCCGCCACTTCTCACCAGCCCTCTGCAAATTCAGGAGTTCCCATGCCCCAACTCAAGTTCAATAATTCTCCAGAACAACTCACAGAACTCAGGAAAGTGCTATACTTACGATTACAGTTTTATAATAAAGGATACATACAGGGCAAGTTCTGGGAGGGTCCTGAACCTGGAGCTTCCATGCCCTTTCCCTGTGGAGTCAGAGCACATCAGCCTCCTGGTACATTGATTTGTACACCAACCAGGAAGCTCCCCCAAGCCTCGGTGTCTATTTATTGGGGTTTCATTATGAGGCATGATTGAATAAACCCCTGGCCACGTGGCCAACCCCACTCTCCAGCCCCCCGGAGGTCAGGCAGTAGAAAGTTCCAACTCTCTAATTGCCGGCTTGGTCTTTTTGGTGACCAGTCCCCATCCTAAAGCTCTGCAGCAGCCCACCCTGAGCTACCTCATTAGCGTAACAAAGACATTCCTATCACTTAGGAAATTCCATGGGCTGTTGCAGCTGTGCCAGGAACTGAGGCTAAAGACCAGATATATTTTTTACTGAACCACAGAGGCAGTTTGTGATCTGAATGAATACAACTGAATGCCAAGGAGGAGTCCATTGAGAGCCTGATTGGATATGGCTCTTCCTGGTTGCTGACCACAAGCCAAACACTTCCTGACAGATCCTCAGTCAGGCAAGCCAGGCTATGAAACTTGTCTAGGTGAAGTATGATTGTCCGGGCAATACACCAATTGTGTAAGTCTGGGAAAGGGCTGATATCCCAATCAAGGTATCCCAATTGTTCTAAAACAGTCCAGCTCATAATTAAATAGCTGATGTGTCAGCTTGATAAAAGGGAAGGTGATGCTAGTGAGAAATAACTAGAACAATTACAAGGCTTGGTGAGAAACAACTATTTGCTAAAGCAAGGGATCCCAATTTCAGAGAAAAATGCTCAGAAGAAAAAAATTCTTTGGAAAGGAAAGGGATCTTAGAGTTGCCCCCCAAAAAAGAACTTGGAGCCATATGGGCTCACTCTCATTGAGTGAGACTTGAGGCTACAGTATCTGCTCCAGAAAGAGTCCAGGAGTCTTTACTGGAAAGGAGGCCGATGCCCCTGGGAGAGATGCCCCAGATGGTCTCAGGATGCCTTCCCCATCTTGGGAAGGCAAAACTTGATGGTCCAGGAGCTTCAAGTGGTGTTTCCCTCTCAAGCTGAAGACTGATAGAATTAGGATTCCTTCTACAGTCATTGAAACCCAACCTTCAATCAATTTCAGCAACCCTTTACTTATTAACTCAACAAATATTTATTATATAACAGGCTTGTAAATTCTGGGAATGCAATGTGGAACAAGCAGAAAGGACTTTGTCCTTTTGAGACTTAAGAGTGTAGTGGAGAAATAGGCAATAACCAAGTTAACAAATCCATAAAATAATTACAAATTGTGATAAGTGCTCTGCAGAAAACAACCTGGCATAAACACTGCAAGGAAACTCACCTTTCACAGAGCAGCCAGACCGGACACAGCTAAGGAAAATATTTTTAAATGTTGGGTCAAATCTACCTTACTGCAATTTCCACACTTTCAAGCTGGTTTTACACTTTAAGGTAGCAAAGAACACACATCCTGGTCTTTGATATGACCATCCTTTAACACTGGAAAACAATGACCAGGACTCTTCTGCTGTAAATGGTTCCAGGTGTTTCAACCATTATTTATCTTAAAGACAATGTGCTTGAATTACAGCTCAGCCACTGAGAAGATACTAGATACTAGCTTCTCCCAGCTTCAGTTTCCTCCATTGTGGAGTGGGAGTAATGATCTGTACTTTGCTGGGCTATTGTAAGAACCAGAAATAGCAGTATAGGTAAAGCTGTGCATAGTATCTACTCCATCCCTCAGTGTCCTGTCCTCTGTCTTAAAAATACAAACAAGTAGCTGTTACACTACCTGTAAAATGTGATGCTCAGGATTGGGTACAAGGCTCTAGCCATGATATTATGGAAGCAAAACACCAGGAAATGATCTCATCCTTGGGGTAGGCAGTCTGCTGGGTACCAGTGGAGTTTTGGACAAATACAACATTTGTACTGTGATGAGACACAGCTCCCTACTAGCTAAGCCTAAACTGGTGATCGCCATCATATCCACAAGCATATCATGAAAAAAGTGGTTAAAGCTTTGCTAAAAGTCACTAATAAGGAAATAGATACAGGTGTGTGGGGGGAGATGTTGAACCTGACCATCAGAAAAGAAATGTATTCTGTATACTGTCGACAAAGTTCTGTTTCTATAAAATGTGTTGGATACGTCTGAACACAAGCTCTGAGCTTTGAATGGGGGTCAGAATATCTGCTCTGCACAGTACCTGTGGAAGGCGGGGCCAGTGTAGCTGCGTTGCCAGTGCCCATGTTTGTCCACCGGGAGGCGAGCCCAGCCCTTGCCATGGCCCGCTGATAGTTATCATAGAGGGTCTTTCCATACTAGGGAGGGAACACAAGAGAAGCAAGAAAGTAATGCATTTATGCCCAATTCTGCACTCAATTGCAATACAAGTATTGAGAAAAGAAAATACTTCATGACTACTCTTTTTACTATTTCCCCGATAATTGCTTTTAGTATTTCAATAAAAAATTCACAAAAGTTTTTGCATGTATTAAATAATTTTCCCGATTAGTCAGTTAATACTCTTACCTACCCATTAGAGGGGAGCTTTAGCAATGAAATTCTGATTACACTTCTTTATGAAATTCTACCACAGATTACATCTCCTGTTTCTTAATTACACAATACACTTGCAAAGCTCTCTACAGATAAATCTCCGAAAAGTTTCATGTGAAAGTAAACTCTTGATTCTTAGGTCACTGGAGACGCCCATGTTTGTATCATACTCACCTATTTAAAAAACCCAGTGGGCAAATAAGCGAGATAATATCGGCGGCATTGACCCATTAATGGCATTGACCCAGTAAGAATGGATCAGCTGTTTCACAGCAGCACAAAGACTGGACAGAGGTCAGGAAGTTGGTTAGCAAATTCACGATAGGGTGAGTCCATATGCTCTCTCACCTTGGCAATCCTTATTCCGGTAACCCACTGATTTAGAGTTCTTGCGTCGTCACAGCAAAGATATTTGATATACTGGGACTCCTTCTGAATTTGGGGATGCTAGGAAACAAGTCATTTCAAAAAGACCATTTAGAATCTCTTCAATTATTAGCACCTGTCAAAAAATTTTTAAAACTCTAACAATGCATGAGATTTCCTGAGATGGTGGCAAAAATTACCGGTAGCAATTTTAGGATTAGGAAGAGAGGTACTTTTTAAAATGGGCTCAATTTTGAAAAGATTTAAGTCATCTGTGACATGATTGATCATGAGAGCTTTTTACTATATTATCAATAATAATGTTCATTTCTGCTTTTTTAACTCTGAAAACCGTCACACCTGTCATGTCTCTACTCTCACAAGAAATCTGAATCGGTTCATTTATCAGATAAGGGAACTTACCTGATCTAATTCTTATGTCATGGGATTAATGCTTTTGCAACTCCCAGTCAGTCCCAGGGTTATTTCTGTTATCAGGAATGCAGGGTTTCACCTTTTCTTAACTGTCATCTCCTACCCAAATGGGCCATTTTGGCCTCTGGATGGATGGCCTGGAGAAGGAAGGTTTGTCTATTCTCAGGTGGCAATGAGTTGGAGCACTGCACTAGGAGTCATCCAGGATTTCGAGGAGCTCATAGTCAAAGGGAACAGTGATATGGGCAGGCACAAAGGAGAAAGAGACACAGGTCCCTGGTCACACAGAACACCCTGCGCTCCTCTGTCTTAATCCTCATTGCCCTTGTAATTTCTGCTTTATGTCTCTGTCTCTGATAGACTGTGTGCTCCGTGAGGGTGGGAACTATGTTACTCACTGCTGAAGAGTCCCAGGGCTTCGGCCATGGCCTGGCGCATGGTCGGTATTCCAGGCCAGAGGTGAAAGTAATTGTTGAAGGAAACAAAAATCATAAGATTTCCTGTTCAGCCAGAAGTCTTGGGGCCATAAGATGAGGGGCAGGCAACCAAATCTAGGTTCTAAGATGTGTGCCATGTGAATTTTCATGGGTCATTGTAATTTTTAATAAGCTTTACTATATAGAAAAATAATTACCAACCATAACCATCGTGTGTATGTGTGTGACCACCTCTCTCTTCTTCCTCCAGTTCTCAGAGGAGTTTGTTAATCCTGCTAGGATAAGCATAGATCATGGTGGTGCTGACAGTGACGTGGAATGCCAAGAGAGCTGGAAGCCATCCTCAGTGGGCAGGAGAGGATCAAGCTGTCCAGTTCCTCTCTTATGGGATTGCACAGACCTCTCCACTTTGCTTTTGCTTTCAGCCTAATCACTGACCTTCAAGGAAATGGCTATTTTCAAAGTTGATCTAAGCCAAAGGCATTGTGCCTTTGAACTTCAGTTCGAATCTGAGAAGCAGCATCTGGCCTAGTCACCCTGCTGGTCTTTCTTTTTTTTTTTTGAGGAAGATTAGACCTGAGCTAACATCTGCTGCCAATCCTCCTCTTTTTGCTGAGGAAGACTGGCCCTGAGTTAACATCTGTGCCCATCTTCCTCTACTTTATATGTGGGACGCCTGCCACAGCCTGGCTTGATGAGTGGTGTGTAGGTCCACGCCTGGGATCCAAAATGGCAAACCCCAGGCCCCTGAAGTGGAGCGCACAAACTTAACTGCTATACCACGGGGCTGACCCCCTGCTGGTCTTTCTAATGACCCAGCCAGCAGGAGCCAGTGGTATTGCTGTTTTTGCCCAGGGAGGATAAGAAGACCCAGATAGACTAAGAGCTTGATGAGAGGTTAGTAATTTTTGGTTTTACAAATGAGACAACCGAGGCCCAGAGAGGTTACTATATATCTTACCCCATGTTCCTCTAGAACCTTGGAATCTCTTGTTCCATCACCTAGAATTTCTGTATTTATATTAAGCTTTTAAGCCAAAGTTTCAGACTTCAAAGATAACCACAGAAAAATTAAGAAATTATAAAGAATTCCTCGTTTTGGCCATTTGAATCAACTGAGGAAAGTCTACCTTCATACTTTTACCTTTAAATAGACCACTCCCTTTATTTAGGTCCTTCGGCCCCCAGGATTTGCATCATTGTCGCTTGAAGACCAGTCAGTTCCTATTTACTTAGGTACCACATGTTCCCTCGCCTCCCAGGGTGACACCTCCACGGTGGGCTCCCCAATGTTGCCTGTAGTTTTCCATTCTGGCCAGCAGATGGTAGCAAACACTTCTGAATGGCTGCCACACATTGCCTTGTTACTGGGGTTCAATGCTTCCTCATTAATTCTGAATGTTAGATTTTATTTTTGCAAATGTTATCCCAATGATCATCCTCTTTGGAGGCCCTTACAAATCGAAAATCTCTATCAACTCAGATAATGTGGCCCAACAGCAAAAAAAAGATTTGTTACGTTAATTAACTGGAAGCTCATATTGATGAAAAGTATCCTAAACTGAGGATTTCTTCCCTGGGTGGAATGTGACATTCCACACATGCCTGCAGCATTCTCTTCAACAATAAAATTCCCGAAGCCAAAACAAAGTCCTTGTCTTTCAGCACCAGAAACACAGCTCCCTAACTGACAACAGCATTCCCGGTCTGACTGTCATGTAAGGCGCAAACATGGGTCTCTCCAGCAATTTAATGTTTATAATTGTTCTTAGCAAGCAGTTGTTATTATTTTTTTTCTGAGACATTTAAAAAGTTGACATTGTTGCCTTGGGCTTGGTATATTAAAATTTCTTGTTTGTTTCCTTTTTGGTGCATGTCATGTGAGAGCCAGGTTCCCAGGAACAGACTATAAATCGCACTGTGATTGCAATGAAATGCACAAAGCAACGGTCTGTCAGAGGTGTCCACTTAAACAGCTTAATGAACAATTTCTTAAATAAGTTATTTATTCAACTAGGGTAAAATTTAGTTGTTCCCTTACACATAGTGGCTTTGAGCATAAAACAGAGGCAAGACTCTTGAACTTGAGTCCTAACAGTGGCTCCTCCTATGATGATGAGAAACATCTACAGACCTTGGTTCATTCTCTTCAACATTAGTGGAGCGAATCTTATCGATTTCCTTAAACCACATGTGTACTATGAACGCATATGGGAGAGTTAAGCATCAGATGACCTTGAAGGTCTCTTGCAATCCTCAGATTTTATGATTCTAACATGAGCTACCTGGTGGGCAGAAGGCTCCCTTCTGTCTCTCTTGTTAATGCAGAAATCCTCTAAGCTCCCAGGACATCATAGAGCAAGTCACTGTGCTTGTTCTCCTGTCATGTCTTGGGACCTCGCCAAGAGGCTTACGCCCTAGCTGAGCCTTTTGCTGAAAAATTATTTGCAAAGGAGTTTCAGGAAAAATGCTGGTTCAGTGGCATGGCCAGACTCTTCTGCAATTGGTTTGATTGTTCCTGACCATAAAAAGAGAGAAGCTCTCTTAGGACATGCAGCCCAGCACACAAAGGTCAGGGCAATTGCAGAACATTGCTGTGAAAACAGATCTTACAGATGCCCTACACTTACAAATGAGGAAGCTGAGCACCAGGGAAGTGAAGCCATTTGTCCAAGGCCAAAGGCAGTGGTAGAACCACGACTAGAACCAAGGTCCACTTGATTCAACAGATACCTGTGACTGCTAAGAAATATACCAATCCCCAGGTAAATAAAGATGAGTGAGAGAGGCTCACACCATAATCAGGAATTGGTGGCTGGGGGTGTTCCTGGGGGAGACACGTGTAGACAAATATGTGATTACTCTACGACATGGCAAATTTCATGGTAAAAGTTTGAAGACAGCCTGAGAAAGGGTCTTGGGAAGAAGTGGTAGAATGTTGTAATACATTCGAGGAATGTCTAGTTCTGTGTGGCTAAGGCTGGGAGCCGTGGAAAGAAAAGGCAGAAAATAAGCTGGAGAGGAGCCTGAGTTAAGGGCCTTGTGTCAAACTCACATCTGGACTTGTCCTCTAGGCAATGGGGCATCAGCCATTTTAAAACAGCCGAGTAACACAGGCTGCTCTTGGCAGCTGCGTGGAGGGTGGACCTGAGTGAGGAGGAAGAACACACGAAGAGTGGCCGGACGAGAGGCGTCTCTACTGGAAATTCAGAAGAACTTGATGATGGATTAGATGAGAAAAGAGCAGAGGAGGGAAATCAGGGATGATTTCTCTATTTCTAGCTCGAAAAAGTAGGTGAGTATTATATGTTTAATTGTGTCCCCTCGAAAGATATGTGGAAGTTCAAACCCTGGGTCCCTGTAAATGTGACCTTATTTGGAAATGGGATCTTTGTAGATGTAATCAAAGTAAGATGAGATCATACTGGCTGAGGGTGAGCCCTAATCCTGTATGACTGGTGTCCTTGTAAGAAGAGGAGAAGCAGCACAGACACACAGAGCAAAGATGGCCATGTGATGATGGAGGCAGAGACTGGCAAGATGCAGCCGCGATCCAAGGAATGCCAAGGATTGCTGGAAATTGCCAGAAGCTAGGAGAGAGCCGTGGAACAGATTTTCCCTTAGAGCTCTACAGAAGGAACCAACCCTGCTGACACTTGGATTTTGGACTTCCGGCTTCCTGAACTGTGAGAGAATAAATTTCTCTTGTTTTAAACCACCAGGCTTATGGTACTTTGTTATGGCAGCTGCAGGAAACTGAGTGATGGTACCATTCATCTTGAGAGAGAAAGGAGTTTGTGACAGCGGAGAAAGAGTTAAAATCACCGTCTGACAGGTTATGGTGGAAGCGCCCCTTGGATATGTAGTTACCTCACATGTGTGGCACTAGGAGAGAAGGTGAGACCATTCGCTGCAGATTGGGAATTATTAGCATGCAGACGATAGCTGGAGCTGTGGCTGCAAATACGGTCTCTCAGGCAGAGCAGGAGGAGTCTGGTGAGAACCAAACACAGAACCTTGGAGAACATTCCAGTATGTGTGAGAGGAGGAACTAGCATAAATGGAGTAGGCGCAGGTGAAGAGAGAGAAGTGCGGGCTGAGGATGATAAAATGAGGAAGTTGTCACCAATGCAAATAATGCCAGAAGACCAGAAGCCCGAGGACTGGAAAAAGCCATTGTTCATTGGGAAGCTCAGTAGTAACAGTTTCAGCAGAGGCGGGGGAGGGGCCTGCCAGCGTGCAAGCTCCACAAAGCCAGAGGTCTCTGTTTTGTTCACTATGTGTCCCATGGTCTTGAATAGTAGTAGGCTCTAGAGAAATATTTTTAAATGAATGAATTATACTGACAGAATGAAAGCTGAGGACATTCAGGGCATATTGCTTTCTCAAGAAATCTGAGTTGGGGCCGGCCTGGTGGTATAGTGGTTAAGTTTGCATGCTCTGCTTTGGTGGCCTGGGATTTGTGGGTTTGGATCCCTGACACAGACCTAGCAGTGCTTGTCAAGCCACACTGTAATGATGTCCCACATAAAATAGAGGAGGGTGGCACAGATGTTAGCTCAGTGACAATCTTAAGCAAAAAGAGGAAGATTGGCAACAGATATCAACTCAGGGCGAATCTTCCTCAGGAAAAAAAAAAGGAAGTCTGAGTTAAAGGGAAGGCAGAGGCCAAAGGTGTTGCTTGAAGAGGTGGGCAGATCAAACTGAGGAAAATGATTTGGAACCCCAAATCAAGGAACATTTGAACATATTTGTAGCCCAAGGGGAAGAATTCTCTGGAGAGAGGTTGAAGATGCTGAAGCAAAAAGGAGTCCCTGATTGTGTGGTCCCCGGGGAGGGCTGGCTTTAGAGGAGGGAGCCTTTTTCCTCTGACAGACAAAGCTGGAAGGATGATTCCTCTGTTAGATGGGTTTAGAGGTAAAGAGGAAAGAAATTGGGGTGACTCAATCCATTTGTTTTCTATATTCTTTTTTTGTTTTGAGGAAGACTAGCCCTGAGGTAACATCTGCCACCCATCCTTCTCTTTTTGCTGAGGAAGACTGCCCTAAGCTAACATCTGTGCCCATCTTCCTCTACTTTATATGTGAGACTCTTACCACACCATGGCTTGACAAGCAGTGTGTAGGTCCACACCCAGGATTCGAACTGGCAAACCAGGGGCCGCCGAGGTGGAACGTACGAATGTAACCGCTATGCCACCAGGCTAGTCCAGAAGGAGGCAAGCTATGCTGAGTGAGGGGTTTGAATATGAGAGACCCTTTGAGAAGAGTGTAGAAGTTGTCTGGGGATGAGGCAGAGGATTCAGAGGAACAGAAATCAGGGGGAAAGTTGCTGAAATCTTTTGTGAGGGCAGGAGCTGACCTGGAGGTCAACAAAAAGCAGACTGAAGACCCAGAAGGGAATGACTTACTCAAGTGTATAAGCCCAAATGTGACCATTGTTGAGCAGGCTAAAGGGAAGACAAATCTAGTACTAAGAGAATGTGGACCCTAAATCCCAGTTCTAAGAAATTAAAGACACGAAGGGAAGACAGTTTGTTGGCGAGAGAATACACTTGATGTAATGAATAAGTATGAATGACCTTGACCAAGTTCATGAACCTTGGTGAGTTTCTGTTTCCACATCTCCAATACAGGGGTAATAATACCCTCCCTTGAAGGGTTGTTGAAAGATTAAATGAAATAATCTATGAAAAGGACCCAACATGGTGCCTGGAACATGACGGGACACGTTATTATTAATATTAATGATGGAAGCAGGTTTTGAAGGGCACAATGCGGCAGGGGCTTGATGTGCATTTCTGTTCATTGATTCATTCATTGGATGTATATTGAGCATTTACCATGCATCAAATCACTGATCCAGGCTCTAGAACAAAACAGTGGATGCAACAGAAAAAGTCCCTGCACTCAAGACGTTTATATTCTATTAGGAGAGAAAGCCAATAAAAATACAAAACACTAAGTAATGTAATTTCATATTGCGAAAATTCCTATGAAGAAAACACAGCAGATTAAGGGGTAGGGAGCGGGTGAGTGATGGAGCCGAATTCCAGCACTCTTTCCATGATACTCCACCGCCTCGTAGCAGAGCTTGCTAAAAGCGTATTTTCTCCTGGAAGATCTCTTTCACTGCCCCATCACATCTAGCCTCAGAATGGAGTGAGGAAGAATTCACAGGGGCTGGCTCCGTGGCCAGGTGGTTAAGTTTGCGCGCTCCGCTGCAGCGGCCCAGGGTTTGGATCCTGGGCGCGGACATGGCACTGCTCGTCAGGCCACATTGAGGTGGCGTCCCACATCCCACAACTAGAAGGACGTGCAGCTAAGATATACAACTGTGTACAGGGGGATAAAGCAGGAAAAAAAAAAAAAAAGATTGGCAACAGTTGTTAGCCCAGGTGCCAATCTTTAAAAAGAGAAAAAAAAAAACAAAAGAATTCACAAAGGAGCAACTTCATCACAGTCTCAGAATGAGAGCGTGCATCAAAGAAATAGTGCAAGGAAAGAAAGGATTATTGAGGACTGAGTCCTTTCTTCAGATTCTGGTATCTGGTATCTTTCCTGTGAGTACAGACACCTCTTAGGAACAAGTGATGTCTATATTGCCTTCTGGGAGTGTGGTCTTGAATCGAAGCGTCAGCATCACCTGGGAACTTGTTAGAAGAGCAAATTCCTGGGCCTGATCCCAGACCCCCTGAACTTGAAACTCTGGGGGCCCACCAAGCTGTGTTTCAACAAGCCTCCGGGTGATTCTAATCCAGACTGGAGTTTGAGAACCATAATGGTCAATAGAAATATTCCCCTAATACTAGAGTGCAGTAATACTTACTACCATTTATTGAGTGCTGACCATGTTTCCAAGACATATATTGTTTAATGCACACAAGAAGGGTTGGGTATTCTTATTTCTTCCACTTTGTAGAAGAGGGCAGGGAGACTTAGGGAGTCACAATAGTGTGCCAGGTGACCAGACCAGGACTCAAACTCTAGTCTTTCTGACAGCACTCCCCATGGACCATCAAAATCTGTAAACTCGTACTGACTAAGAAACTTCTCAGCTGGACTTCTCAGTCAGTGTGTCCATGGAATCATGCAATCTCTTTTTTTTTTTTCTTTTTGGAGGAAGATTAGCCCTGAGCTAACTACTGCCAATCCTCCTCTTTTTGCTGAGGAAGACTGGCCCTGAGCTAATATCCGTGCCCATCTTCCTCTACTTTATACGTGGGACGCCTGCCACAGCATGGCTTTTGCCAAGCGGTGCCATGTCTGCACCTGGGATCCGAACCTGCGAACCCCGGGCCGCTGAGAAGCGGAGCGTGCACACTTAACTGCTGTGCCACTGGGCCGACCCATCATGCAATCTCTTAATGTGCTTCCCCATATCCTGAATTCCTTCGCAATGTATGTACATATTCTTTGAATTCTGCAAATCTGCTTATCCTAATGAAATATGTGAATATCAAGACTTTTTTTCTTTCATAGTAGAGAGAAAGGGAAGTAAGTGACCAAAATGTTCACAAACAAATTAGGTTCTCCAAACTGTGACAGACCGTTTTGCTCAGCAAATTAATAAATACGCACAACATTTTGGGAAGGAACTGAGAAACATGCTTAAGAGCAAAATGAGCAGAGTGATTGCTCATAAAGAAATTGGCTTGAGAACAGAACTGATCGCCTGAGAAAAAAGGAAATGCACATTCTGCTAGGGCTTGCCCCTGACTCTTGTTCCTTCCCAGATCCATCATGCCGGCTGGCGTCTCCAACGCTGAGCCCTCTTCCCTGGTGGGGTGGCCCCCAACTCTCTCCTGAAGATTAGGTCTTGGAGATGAGGGTTTTAGAAGTTCTAGTCTAATACCCTGGGAGTCAGCCCTGCCATTGGCAGTGCTGCCCAAGATAACCTGAGTCCCAGTCAGATAATTCAGTTCGAGCCATGAGTCTAGGACCTAATCCCAAACTTGTGAGTCAGTGGGACAAACTGAGTTCGTGCCCCGCTCACTGTGTCTAAATCTGCATCCTGGGAACCTCTAGGTCTGACATCTTATCTTTCTCTTGCCAGACATCCCTGCTTCGGCCCCTGGACCCTAGCCTTGGAGTTTGGGCCCTTCATCCCTTCTGCAAACTTTCACCCTATTTGTCCATTCCAAAGGGTATTTCATCACCAGCTGGGCCCTGGCTGTTGATGATTAGAGTTAGAACACGTTCTAATACTCTGAGTGTAAAACTTGACTGTGCCGAGGAAAAACGAAGATTCTTGGGCCCCATCCTTAAACATTTGATTCAGTGGGTCCAGGGCCCTGGAACCTGTATTGCTAACAAGTCTGCAGTTTACTGATCAGCATTTCAGAACCTCTCTCCAAAACCTTCTCCCTACTTAAGAGATGTGGGCAACACTTCAGAGATGAAGTGCACTGGAACGCCTGTATGGAAATAAGGGCCTTCATTTTGGTAATTTCTCAGAGTCTCAGGATTCCAAACAAGGGCCATGGGGTCAGATAGGAACACAAGACACCATTGAAGGGCAGCTAGCAGTGCAGGAGGGGTGGGGCAGAGAAGATATTTCATGTCCTAGCAATCAGTGTCTGAGAGAATGGCCTCCGAGCCACCACCTGGTTTCTCATCCTGACTCGGCCACTCCCTGGCTGGGGAGTCCTGTGCTCAGGTTCCACATAAACTGGAGGGAGTATGGGTCTCACCTCATAAGCTTCATTAAATGAGCTAATATCTGAATTGCATTATAGATGCTGTGTGTTTGCCATTATTCTCATTACCCTTTCAATGCCAGGAACAGACAGGGAGGTGCGGGAACCTGAAGCAGCAGGACGTTCTCCTCATTTCTCTTCCTTCTGACCCGGGCGGGCCCCCACCTCAGGACATCACTTACTGCTCTTGCTCCTGGAATGCTCTTCTCAGGCAATTCTTGCTCCCCCACTTCACTCCCATCTTTTGTCAAATGTCATTCCCTCAGAGAGCCTTTCCCTGACCACCCCATCCAGAGGAGCCCTGGCCCCAGTCCTGGCACACTCTGTCCCCGGCCCTGCTTCATGGTTATCCGCGGCCTTATCATTACCCGCCAGCACATTACACATTTTTCTGTTTATTGCCATCTCCCTCACACTGAATGTAAACTTCACGAGGACAGGGATTACTGTAGGTTTGACTTACTTCTGGATTCCCAGTACCTGGGACAGTGCCTAGCAGACGGCGGGCATCCAATGAATATTGAATAAGTGGATGAATGAATGAATGAATCTAGCTCTCTCCCTTCCCTCCGTCCCTTCACAGCATTATCCTGGGGCTATTCTGTTTACAGCAGGGCTTCTCAATAGTGGCACTGTTGACATTTGTGGGCAGATAATCCTCAGTTGTAGGGGCGGGTGACTACAAAGAAGCCTTGCTAGACGCTGGTCTCCCGGACACCTGCTCCACCAGCTCATCCCCATGGAGAAGGAGGAACCCTGACTCGGCAAGGAGACATTCTGCACGCAGCCTTGCACTGTGCTTTACGGAATTAGATAATCCACACTCTCTGGTGTGAGCCGTGCCGGGGACTGCGAATGGAAAGGAATTTATGGTGTTTGAGACAAGGGCATGTCCAGAACAGCTGGGTAAATTCCTTGAATCCATTTCTAGGAGTCAATTGTCACATCTGGCAGATAAAAGTTAATTCTGCCAAACCTTCCAAAACATGGTGCTAATGTAAACCTTACTGAACACCTGAGAATACATATTGGCCCCCCTCCTTTTTTTTGGTGAGGAAGATTGGCCCTGAGCTAACATCTGTTGCCAATTTTCCTCTTTTTGCTTGAGGAGGATTGTCTCTGAGCTAACATCTGTGCCAATCTTCCTCTATTTTGTATGTGGGATGCTGCCACAGCACAGCTTGATGAGTGGTGTAGGTCCACATGTGGGATCCGAACCTGTGAACACTGGGCCACTGAAGTGGAGCATGCTGAACCCAACCACTGTGCCACCAGGCTGGCCTCTACATATTGCCTTATTTAAAAAAAAATTAATTAATTAACTAATTAAGTTTTTTGAGGGAGATTAGCCCTGAGCTAAGTACTGCCAATCCTCCTCTTTTTACTGAGGAAGACTGGCCCTGGGCTAACATCCATGCCCATCTTCCTCTATTTTATACGTGGGCTGCCTACCACAGCATGGCTTTATGCCAAGCGGCGCCATGTCTGCAACTGGGATCTGAACCGGTGAAGCCCGGGCCGCTGAGAAGTGGAATGTGGGAACTTAACCGCTGCACTACCAGGCTGGCCCCTACATATTGCCTTTTGATAATACACACTTTAAAAAGTTTCAACACTACCCAGTAATGTTATTTTTAGAAAAACATATTTTTTCTATTTTCTATATTTTTTTCTAGGAAATTTTGTCAAGTTCCTAATTTCCAAAAACTTCTTACAATGGAATAAGAATCCAATAAATAGAAAACTGAAAAATTTATTGTATTATCAATAAAATTGTAAATAAAATTTGTTCAAAATGTGGAGCTTTATTTTCGTAAGTGATGAAGAAGCCTGGATGGAGTCACTTTAAAGTCTGCGCTCAGATAACAGGCATTTGGGGGAAGTGATTTGAAGTGGCATAAATGTTTCCCCCTTTCCTATTTTGGTTTAAAATAAAAAGCTTATGATATTATACTTGTGGTTAACTGTATAATATTTAACATTTTTTTTTTCTTAAAAGGAAATATTAACTCAAATTGCTTACAAACCTCAAGTAAGGACTTCTCCCAACATACCTTCAAAACAAAGCAGTAATCAGTGGGTGCTTTATATCTCATTTTACACTGAGTCCCATAGTAAATGTTGACATTTTCAAACTGTATAAAACATGCCAGATCTCGAGAGGTCTGAAAGAGAAGGATAAAAGAAAAGGACCTTAACCAAGTCGACAGTTAATATTTTTCCAGGGTTGTTCTTGATGGCACAACTAAGGATTACATTTTAGTAGAAAAAATACTGAATTTTAGGTAATTTATTTAAGCATCTACCATGTATAGTTTTCTAGAAGCGAAGCCTGCATTTTAAGAGGTAAAAGAATACATCCAAGGCAAATCAGCAGGCCGCAGGCCCAGAAAGGGAGTGAAGATACACGGCTGTTCTGGCATCTGCAAGTGCACTCCCAGGGTCAGAGACAACTGGTTGACCTGAGACATCATTATCGGTGTAGTCAAGACAAGGTGACTGACCACCTAGTCAGAAATTTCATTTTGGCTTTTGCCATTCTAAGTCAATGATGGATTTCATGATCGAACATTTAAAAAAAAGTCACCCTCCAGATGAACAATGAGAGGTAAATGTGATGCTCAGTAAATCAGCACACACTTCATGCACTTCTTCCTGAGGAAAAGAGAGTCCTTTCATGCTTTCTCTTTAGAGCTGGCAGCGTTGCTATGGAAACAGAAACCTCTCCTCCATGTATAATATGCCTTGCGAAGACTGCACCCTCTAATCTACATATTTGCTTACACTTCAATTACAAATATGTTCTATTATTCTGTTTTTCCCTTCACATTCTGTAATTCTTTACCTAATTAGTGAACAAAGAATAAAAGGCAGAATTGCTACACCTCAGCGCACAGTTATTCCTTTATATACGGCTGTACATTTCTTTCTTGTAAGATATTTTCTTCAGGATTTTCAAAGTTTTAATTTTTTTAATTACAAAAATATACATCATAATTTAAAAAACTACATATATATGTATATATTTATATAATAAAATGAAAATCTTCCTCTATCACCCCTTTTTCTAGTTTCACTCTTTTCTCCATATAAGTCTCTTAGTTGATAGTTTGGTAGTATTTTTTCAAATGTTTTTGGGTAAACATTTATACACATATGTAAGTGCAGATATACACACATACATACACATACATACACAATTTTTAAAACATGAATGACATTAAAATATGAATGACACTATAAGTACTGTTCTATGAGCTTGTTCTTTTTCTTAACATTTTATCTTGGGATCTTTCTGTGTCAAGACAATGAATGGATATATGACATTCATTTTACGGCTGCATAACATTCCACTGTATAGCTACAATAATTTATCTAACCATTCCGCTATAGGTGACTAGAGGTTATTTCAATATTTTGCTATTACACAAAATACTGTGCATGTGAACAAATACTTCTGTGGGGCAGACTGCCAAGCGTGGAGCTGACATTTGAAGGGGTATTCCCTTTTATATTTGCATAGATCTTGCTCAACTGTCCCCTGATCTGGCTGGACCAGTTTACATTCCAACCTGCAGGAGAGTCCCCCTTTTTCTTACCCACTCCTGCCGAAATTTGGATATTATCAATATTGTTAATTTCATCAATCTCATGGGAGGAAATATTTCACTAATTCGCATTTCCCTGATTACTAGTAAGATGGAGCAACTTTTAAATTATTCGGTGGCTCCTGATAGTTCTTTTTCTGTGACTTCTCACCTAATAAGCCTTGTTGTTTTTCCATGGTTATCTTTTTCTTGTTGATTTGTTGAAGTCTTTATATTTTATGGCTATTCATAGTAGGATATACATGTTGCAAATATATTCTCTGACTCAAAAGCTAGCCTTTACTTTCTTGTTTGGTATCTTTGGCCATAAGGAATTAAAAACTACTTTATACGGTCAAATTTGTCAATTTTCTCCCTTATAATTTTGAGTTTTTAGTCTTGCTTAAGAAGGGTTCCCCATCTCCAAATTATGAAAATATTAACTTCTAAGATTTTATATATATATTTTCTAAATATATTTAATCAATCTAGGATTTAATTTGGAACGTGGTATGAGGTAGGAAAGCACTCTTCTCAAATGGATAACAATTATCTCAATGCTGTATTGAACACTGCATTCTTTCCCCACCGCTGTAACATGCTCACTTTAATTTCCTTTATACTACAGGCTCTCTGTTGATCTGTTTGTCTCTACCTGTATTGTTGTTACCTAATGTTTTGACATCTGGGAGGAAGAGTTCTCCTCAATGTTCTTCACAATTTTTTTGCTTTATTTTGGAATAATGTCTCTTTCTGATGAATTTTAGAATCAGTCTGTGAACTTCAAGTAAAAAGAATCCTATTGAAATTTTTCTTGGGATTGAATATATAGAAAAAATTGGGTAAGAATTAATATCTTTTCATCTAATAACATGTTACATTTCTATTTATTTAGTTCACTTCCTTTATTAAATTTTATATTTTATGCCATATAAGTCTTGAACATTTCTTCATAAGTCTATTGTTACATATTTTATATTTTTTGTTCCAGTTATGCACAGAATCTTTCCCATTATATTTTAATTTGCATATTTTTTGTGTAAAGGAAAATAGTTTCTTACTTGGCAAATTTATTTGGTCCTAATAATTTTTCAGTTGAGTGTCTTATGTTGTCTGGTAGACAATCATGTCAACTGTGAATAAAGAGAGTTTTTGCCTCTTCTTTTCCAATAATTATACTTCTTATCCTTTTTCTTGACTCACTGGCTAGTTCCTCCATTCCAATGTTAATGGTAGCAGGGAGAGAAAGTACTCTTGTCCAACTCCAATGTGAACACTTCTAATTTTTATCACGAGGTGTGTTGTTTGTGATAGGTTCATTTATATGTAAATGTCAAACACGTAACATTTCTAAAATAAAAAATTATTTGTGTTATGTCCCCAGTGTGGGACTGGACTGAAGATGGCAGACAGGGAAGTATCAGTTCTCAGACTGAGGCTAAGTAGCAGCAGTAGCTGTCCTGGACCAAGCGTTACCCATGATGCCTCTCCTGCACTCCGACAGAGATAGGAGAGCCTTCTAACTGGTGGGAGCAGACATGGATATTCACCAGGACTCCACCTGCACAGGATGTGGGTCAAGAAGAAGAAGCTTGCAATTTGTAAATACACCATTGGGTGCTGCCCTGGATTCAGCAGTGAAGGCAAAAATACTTCAGTGTACCCCAGATCCAGGTAAGAGAGATATCCTAAAGCTTTAAAGGTAAGCAAAAGATGGATATGTCCCAGGCCTCTAAGAAAGGTCTTAGAAAAAGTTAAAGGTCAGAATGAGAGCTCAAATTACATTTCAAAGACGAAGAATTTACTATATGCTTGTAGATTTGTGGCAATAATCCTAAATCACCAAGTAGAAGTTAAATGTCTAAAATACTCTTAAATTAGGCAAGGAAATGCATACAGTATAACTCAGAGAACAACTTAAATGTTCAGAGCATAAGGGTTAAAACCTAAATGAAGATCTGTCACGACTTACACTTCATGATGCCAGATAAAAGAAGTTTGACAATGATGACTATAGAACAAGAGAGTAAAGACAGGGGACAAAAAGTCCTCAGAAATAGATATATAAAGTAACAAATTTATCTCTAGAAAAGCGCTTCTGCCATAATTTTTGAAACCTGACTTTAAAATAGATAAAATTCTTCACTTTCAAGAGAGCTATAGAAAAATTCAGAAGAATTTCCATGATTCTGTCTTAATAGAGTACGTATTTGTATAAACATTAAAGTACCATGACTCTCATAGAGAAAGATTGCATTTAAATTGCCACCTGAGGATTTCTTTAGTTTCACTTTCATGAAATGCCTCTTTGCTAAAATGATTTTTTTTTTCTTTCTGACCTTCGTCTTTCCTTTGGGTACATAATAAATTCCAGAAGCCCGTAGAAGAAAATAGCGCTTTTTCCAGGATTTCTTGCCATCTTCTTTCAAATAAAGAGCTCCTTCAAGTTCTGGTACAATGATGGATGTTCCACAGAAACTTTCCTGAAATTGAGATTCCAATTATTTAAAACATATGAAAGATAAAACACACATTTTGTTCACATTTAAACAAACTGGCAAACTAGGCTTTAACCTAAAAGTCATTTTGTCTACAGCTCTGATTGAATGCATATATTTACACTGCATACCATTTGCCAAAAAAGAGGAAGAAAACCATGGTGGTTGAGTCTCAGCTCCTGAGTTAGACTTCAAGGCTCCTTGACCACAGAAAGCTTAGTTCTGTGACCGCGGGCAAATCACTACAGTTCAGTTCCTTTACTTGCAAGATTGGAGTAATAACAGTAGCCCCAACTTCATAAGGAAGTTTGTGAGTAGTCTTGGTATATTGTAAAAGTAAGCTCTAAAGAAAGTCTATTTCTGTTGTTATAAATTGGTAAATAGAAAAATTATTCCTTTTCCTGTACGTAAAAAATTATTCTTTCACTGCTAGTAAGTAGAAAAATTATAATATATAATTCTATACATAAAATATGTGTATGTTAATCTTTTATTCTTGCGATAATTTTCTCTTTTTTAAATTGACATATAATTGACATGTAATATTGTATTAGTTTTCGGTATACAACCTAATGATTTGATACATGTATACATTGCAAAATTTACCACAATAAGTTTGGTTAACATCTATCACCTTACATAGCTACAAATTTTTGTTCTTGTGATGAGAACTTTTAAGATCTAGTCTTTTTGCGTCTTTCACATCTACAAGACAGTATTGTTCACCAGTCACCATGCTGTACATTACATCTCCATGACTTATTTATCTTATAAGTGGAACTTTATACCTTTTCACTTCCTTCACCCATTTGGCCCCCACCAACACCCCACCTCTGGCACTGATCAATCTGTTCTATGTATCTATAAGTTCAGTTGTTTTTTCTTTTTAGCTTCCACATATAAGTGACATCATACAGTATTTGTCTTTCTCTGTCTGACTTATTTCGCTTAGCATAATGCCCTAAAGGTCCATCCACGTTGTTGCCAATGGCAAGATTTCCTTCTTTTGGGATAGTTTTCCTATCAAAGAATGAAGAAGGCAATTATTAATATTATGGTATCAGAAAAAGACAGTGACAAAGTACATTTTCTAGGTGTGGATTTTCAAATGCCAAAACTTGCCTAGAATTATATAGCTCTTAAATTTCTTTTAAAAAGCAATGCAATAAATTATATATTATTCTATCTTCCAGTTCAAATACTCAAACTTATTTTTTGCTTTATTTTCTGTAACTTTCAACCCCCTTTCATGCAGTCTCATCAATGTAGAATAACTTCTAATTTTGCATCCTTCAAGTAATTTATATGTAGTGGAGCTGGGATACACATTTGTTCACATTTCCCACCAAATTTAGCTAGTATTAGTTGTCTTGTCAATACTCTCTTAAATTCAATCATATTTTTGGGCCAAATTAGCGGCATAACGCTGATTTTTCATAACATAGCATGTTTTATATTTTCTTTCACATCCAGCTTTTAAAGCACAGCTGGAGTCCTATAACAAGAATTATTCAGGCAACTGTGTACATCAAGGCATAACCAGTCCCTGATTCACAGACAGCTGATGCAGAAGCATTGATTAAAAACACATGGCCCTGTCAGGAAACCGTTCACTCCCCTTCCACGTCTGTCAGTCGCCATCCCTGCTAAGAATGCTCAGAACCTGGATCTCCGTGCTGCTGGGGACACCTGGTGCCTCATCTTCCTCAACGCAACCTGAAGTCTGTTTCATAAATGCAGACACAATGTCCCCATTCCCCCTGTTGGGCCTCCCTGGGAATTGCCCACTGTGCTCTTGATCCCAGGAACCAGAACTCATAAAATATTTTTGGGACCTTGATGGTGGCAGCAAGCTTGTGGTGCCTGCTCCATCTCGTACAGGGCGAGGAGGGCCTGGCGAGGACAGAAACCTGTGGAGGCCCTGGGCAGACTTGGTGAACGGGAGAGGGAGCTCTTCAGTGTCAGTAAACTGGCTCCAGGTGGGAATGGGGGGTAACTAGGTCTTCTGATTTTTTTTTTAAACTTTTCAGGTCATCTGATTTTTATGAGACGCCCCAAATCTACTAACTCGAGAAAAGGTCAACACATTGTCAGGGGCGAAGAAAGCCTGTCTGGTGCTCCAGCATGCCCCTTTGGGTCCTGTGATCCAGCACGCATCTGCATTAGTTACTATGTGAAAAATCATTAGAAGTTTCAAAAAAATCAACCATCAAATGAACTTCTGGAACATGTCCCGATAGTGATCATCACAGACATCTGTACAGTAATTGACACCCTGTACTTTCACCACCTCCCTGGATTTCTGTAATAATTCGTTACAATTCAGGAAACCGAGGTTCTTGGACTTGCCCAACAACATATGATCCTTGACGGGCAAAGGCCACCTTGTATCAGGTCTCTAACTCCACATCTCACCCTGCCTACCACACCTGGCTGCTGGAAGAGCATCTTAGAATTCACTGTAAAGACTCAGAAATCCTTATGTCTGACTTCTGCGGGGCACTCAAGTAATGAAATGCATGCAATGTTAGGAGATGAGTTTTATGCAGATTCCTAAGTCTTTTAGGCAAGAATTACTAACACAACTTCCTGAAAAGCAAAATATACTGTCTAAAGCTATAGTTTTTAACTGACTCAAAGAACCAGTTCAATTATCTAAATAGCTATAATTTAGTAATAATTTGATTTTAAAACCCCAGGTTAAAATTTCAGTGTGTCTCAGAGTCTCCCTTTGTTCTGAGAAGCAAATAATTTAAAAATAGATGCAGTTAACATCCTTCCCTTTTCTTCTGCTCTGCAAAACCAAACTTACCTCAAGTAAGGATTCTTTGTTCTTGGCATTCATTTTCCCATTTGTTTCCTTGCTTTCTTTTTTTCCTTTGTTATCCAAGTAAAAATTCTAAATAAAATATTAAAAGATCAGATCAGTAAGTGTTCATCACCATGCCAGCCACTGCAAGGAGCTCGTGGTCTTGCTGGAGAGAGAAGACGTACCTGTATGAAATATACTCGGAACCACAGCATACGCTGTCTGTCAACCAAGGGCTTACCGAGGCCCTTACCGAGTGCTGACTACCACATTACGGGGCAGAAGTAAGACCTTCCCTTCCTCCCATGGTGCACAATCAACCAGGAGACAAATGTAAGACAGAAGGAAGTAGCAATGCATATGACATCGTTTCATTGTTACATTCCATGGTCTAGAACATATGTCAAATGCTGGAAACTGGGAGACCCTGGTGCACTGGGAAGAGCTTGGGACTGGAATGAAGGTGGAGCCCATGTCCCATGCTCCAGCTAGTGGATGCCATGTAGGATCCCAAGGCCCTGTGGACCAGAGATTCTGGTTTATCAAGAGAAGCTAGATATCTGGATTTTTATAAATGTTGGCAACTAATTTTAATTTACAAAAACTACATGAGTCAATCACAACACTTTACTACCACAATTTCATGTCTTCTAAGGACAGACAAAAGTAGAAAGGGCATTTCTGGAAAGCGAGCCAGATTAACAAAGGCAAGGAAGACCATGGTTTCAAAGTGCATCATGAATGGGTGCATGGCCTCTAAGTGGGATCTCTATTAATCTACTATGTATTATATCTTGTTAATACCGAATATCAATGAGGTGGCTGAAACTAAATGTTAAATGCATAAATTTCCTCCTGAAATCAGGAGTATACAAGGACCAAGTTTTACATAACCCGTACAGTTGAAGCATCAATATACGAACTGATTATTATGAGTGACCACTGTCATAGGTAAAGTGTTGAGGACTTCTATGTGAAAATGAAGAGTTTTGTTAAATAATGCATAAGAAATGTATTAAAACTAGAACATATACCTCTGGAGCACAGTGAGTAAATTAAGGACCCTCCTGAATATAGTGACAGATGTTTGTTTACACCATGGGTGTGTTTCTACAAGTGAGATCCCCAGGCTACCTTGATGCTCAGTAAAATGCATGGCCCTCGACTCCCAAACTCTTAAACTGGAATCACTGGGGCGGGGCCTGGCAATCTGCATTCTGACATGCTTCCTGGATAATTTTTATTCACGTTGAAGTTTGAGAATAGGGTGTACTGGACAGAGAATTAGGAATTAAACTGCAGGCAAATAAAATTTGCAGAATTAGGATATCTCCTAGAAATATAATGCATAAAAATGGCGATATGCTAATTTAAATAGGGGAAATACGTTAAGTACAATGCCTTTGATAATTCTTATCAAATTATCTTTTAATATGCTTTTCAAGACTTTTAACTTTTACTTGTTATTTGAGAGAACAGTACATTGTGAATTAGTGTGATGATCATGTAGGGTTCAGAAACTATTTTAATTCTACACATTTGGCTTGAAGACTATGATTAACCACAACAGATAACATATACCATCTGCCAGAACTCTACGTTAAGGCCTTAGAGGTACACTTTTCATTTCATCCTTACAAGAACCCCACCACATAGGTGCTATTGCTACTTTACAGATAAAGAAACAGAAGAATTAAGTTATTTGCCAAAGGCCAACGAGTGCCAGAGCTTTGAGTTGTTCATAATTTTTCTCAGCATTAAAACGCTCTAAATACCGTAGGAGAGAACTCAGCACAAGTGTGGATGTACTTAATGCCACTGAACCGTACACTTAAAAAGGATTAAAAATGGTAAATTCTATGTTACGTATATTTTGCCACAATAAAAAAAGGAGATAACCTAGTCATAAGAGTGAATGCAGAGGTGCTGGTAGGAAGCACATCTTGCTTTAGAGTCCTGGAAACTGGGATTACGTATGAGTTGAAAGAATGACAGAGAACACAAGGAAGACTCCACAGCAAGTGCTTTGATCCTCATCTGGGAAAAGGCGAGCACCTGTCACCGTTGCAGGGACACCAGGGGAAGAGATTTCTAAAGCGTCAAGGGCCTCCTTCTACAAGGATATCCCAAAGGGTCGGGACCTGCAGGCTTTCTCTGTGACCACTCTTCACTTTTTACCCTTCTAAGTGACCGTTCTACGCTGTGTTTTTGTTTTTCTTTTAATGAAAACGCAAAAAACACAAAGTAAATCTGAGCTGCAGATGGGGAAGGGCCGTCCTTCGAGGACTAACTGCCCTTGGGTTGAGACTTCCACCAGCTGTGGGGTCAGCCGACGCAATTTGGGCTGCTCTGTGGCAAGCAGCAGAACTCACAGTTAATTGATTATCCGTTGCAAATGGAAACTGTGGACAATCTGAGCTGCTCAATAAGGGAACTTTAAAATGGGAACTGAAACTTTCAGTCACAGCTTGCTCCCTTTTCTCACAGCTTCTGAAAATGCAAAATTTGGAGACAGCTGGCTAGGAAAGAAACAGCAGATGCATTACTTTTCTAATATCACCTTCTTGGAATAAAAAGTCAATCAAGCATAGAGTTATCAGTCCATGAATAAATATTTGTGAGTACCCTTTACGTGCAAAGTATCCATGTTCTTAAGAAGCTTTCTATCACATTGAGAAGATAAATATAAACAGATGGCCATATATCTATAGATGGGGGAGCTATATAAGGCACTGCAAGAATTCAAAATGAGCCGAATTCCATAGGTTTTTCAGAGAGGAAGAAATCACTGTGGGCCGAGATGGTCAAGGGGGACTTCATGAAGGAGGTCAAAGTTTGAACTAGGCCTAGAAAGATGTTCAACCTTCAGATAGGGAAAGAGGAATAAGGAGAATATTCCAGGCAGGAGGAAAAGCATGTACAAAGGCACAGATGTAGTTAAATATTGGGATCTTTCCTTTAAAATAGCAGCCCATAGTGGAGGCCATAAATGTGATTACTGTATGACTTTCCTTCCAGCTGGGCCTGATCCTGGATGGTCAAAGAGGAACTGTGGCGGGCGAGGAGGTTGCAGAAGAATGGAGGACAGATGCCATGGGTAATTTACTCCCACGGCGGCTGGCATCTTTCCACACCCGAGGGGAAGAACGAAGTTGTGTTTCTCTCTCTGTTCCTCACCTGTGCAGCCAATTAAACCACAACCACTGCCAAATTATGGTTAAGAAACAGAACAAACGATGGAATGAAAATTGCCTAAAATATCAACAGTGATTATTGTCGGAGTGCAGGATTATGGATGATTTAAATTTCCTTTCTTCTATTTTTCAATTTTTTCAATAAATTGATATTACTTTTGAAGTCAGAAAAATAACAGATGTTGTTAAAAGAAATAAAAAGCAATTCAGCAAGTAAGCAACCTCATATTAATTGATGTTACCAAACCTCCTCTGAAAAACAGACTCTTCAGGCTCCTAGCAAGAATGGCGCATGTTAATACCAGGGTGTTTCTCCCTCCTCAGACACAGTCCTTAGTCCTTAGACCTCTCTTTTGGTTTCAGGCAATGTCACCGGACTTTGCACAGCGGGGCTACATGTCAGCATAACTTGGAAAACAAACTCCTTCGGTGACAGCTGACTGCCATTTGAACATCTGGCGCTTGTTTAAGAAGAGCAGACCACCCTGTGACTCCAACCAGCTGGGAAGAGGAACTTTCCTAATGACAACCAGACTGAGAAACCAAGCTGCTTTTTAGATAAAGTTGCTTTTATTAGGATAGTAAGGTTCTGGGGCCGGCCTGGTGGCGCAGTGGTTAAGTGCGCATGTTCTGCTTCTCAGCGGCCCAGGGTTCACCGGTTCGGATCCCGGGTGTGGACATGGCACTGCTTGTCAAGCCATGCTGTGGCAGGTATCCCACATATAAAGTAGAGGAAGATGGGCATGGATGTTAGCTCAGGGCCTGTCTTCCTCAGCAAAAAGAGGAGGATTGGCAGCAGATGTTAGCTCAGGGCTAGTCTTCCTCAAAAAAAAGGACAGTAAGGTTCTACTGGCCCAACCCACTCTACGGAGAAGAGGCAGGACCTCCTGGGCAAGAGAGATCCTCGCCCTGACCCCACGATTGAAAGAGTCCCTGCTCTGACCATCACCCAGCCACTCCCTTACTCACAGGGTGATGGGTCTGTCAGGCCACAGGGATGTGCCTATCTGGGGCCAAAGACCGTCACATTCCAGTCCACCCTCCACCAACCCAGGGCTTTGGAATTTCCTGCCTAAATGGTCCTGAGACTGCCCTGCATCCATCCTCTTGAGGGTGGATGGCACTGCTAGTGTAGGCATCCTACGTCAGAGGGAGTGTACAAGGGGCAGCTGTTTGCAGGGGAGTGATGGGTTGCATGGAGTTTGTTGTCTGGGCTGGAGTGGCCACATGCATGCATGCCAGGCCCCCATGGTGCAGGATGGATGCGATGGGTGGAGGGGGCAGTTCGGGGGCAGGTCATGGGCAGCTCCATGATCCCACCTTTTTGCACAGAAATCAAAGAAGACTAAATTGAAACTTTTAGGTCATTATAGAGGCATTAAAGTAGGACGATAAAACACATTTCATTTAACTGCTTATTAACTTGAGTTAGAACTTTAAATATATAGATACATGGTATATGCGCCTTCAGTTGTACTCTTGCCCCATGTCCCATGAATGTTGGGGGTGTGCCTGCCCACAGGCCTGTCTTCCATTCCCTGAGGGGATTCCACATTGCCCCCACCCCCAATCCTTTTATTCTCTTCTAGTCTTCAGGCCTCATTGAAACGCAAAATAGAAATATAGAAGAATTTCTTTAGACTCTCTCCTTGAGAAAGTGCTTAATTTTCTAGGCTATTTGAAGCCTTGGGAAGCTTTCTCAACTCCAGAGCAGCCAGAACGGTTACTGGATAGAATGTGATGTCTCCCCTTCCTCCTCCTAGATCTTCCTGCCCATCAGCCTACATCCTGTAAGTCTACACCCTGGGCCCTGGGCTGTAACAGATCCCTATCTCTGACAACTCTGTCTTGGTGTTTAGGACACAGGGGTGAACACCCCTCCTCAGCCGACAGTACCCTGGCTGCACTCTACTGGCTGTCTGCCCCCATGCCCCCAGGCACCCAGCCTTGCAGAATATCCCCATGTCACTGCATCTGTCCTCTGCAGGACCTCACTTCCTACAGAATGCTGGTTATTGCTTTTAATTTCACACCATCTCCTAGATGCATCTGCTCCCTCCGCTCATTACTTCTAGCAGACAGCTCCTGGCCCTGCATCTTGTCTACAATCTCCTTGGCTGGCTTTATTCCAGCACAGTGTAGGTGCTCAAGAAACGTTTGATTCTTGAGCAAATGCCCGGCATTATGGGGAATGTAGGGATTAAGGGATTTAATTCCTTACCCCTTTAATTTGTCCTATCCACTTCAGATAGCCTGAGGATAGACTCCTATTCACACTTCTTTGACTCCCTGCCTAAAACTTCAGAGACTATACAACACCACTGTTCCAGAGCAGAGTCTGGCATGGCCCCACATGTCCCACTAGTGAGCACCCTGGTCCAAGAAGACCGCTGACGCCTTCCCGGAGAGTTGCTAACATCCTCCCACCCTGCCTCATTGCTTCCCTTCTCCAGGCTATTCTCCACACGGAGGCAAACAAAAATAATTATAATTATAATAACAATAGTAATTATTATTAAGTGCTTACCCTACACCAGACATTTTGCGTGGCTGATGGCCTTTAATTCTTACAACACACTTTAAAAATAAATTACCTCCATTTTACAGACAAGAAAATAGAGAGTTGGTGAAGTTAAATAATTTGCTCAGGGGCCCACAGCTAAAGAGCAATGGAGCCAGGCCATGATACGGCTTTCGAGAGACAGGCGTTTTTTTAAAAGGCAAATTTGAGAAGAAAACTCCGCTTTATGAAGCTATAACTCAAAACCCTTGGCACAGCGTGGCAGGTCCTCCACATCTGGCCCTGCCCACTGCTGTTCCCACAGCGCTCTCCATGGCGGCCTCATTGGGCCTTTTCTACTCCTTGAACTTGTCACGCGACCTGGATTCTGAGCCTTGATAATCCTGGACTGTGGCGTGATGTCTCTCCTCCTGCCGCTCCCTCATCTCAATTCCCTTTGTGAACATCAGAAACATCACTTCCTCAGGGAGGCTGTCCCCGATCCCCAGGACTGACAGACACCCTCCCGCTGTCAGCTCCCAGAGCTACCTGGTCTATCCTTGTTACAATACATACCTCACTGGCTATTACTTGCCGAGAGTCTTTACTGATTGACAGGAAGTTCAATAGCACCCCCCTCACTGAGCTTACCAACTATTAACGATGAAAATGACATAAATCATTATTTCACAATAGTTGTGATAGCTTCAGAAGCAGAGGACAGTTAACTGCAAGGAACTTGAGCCATTTTCAAAGCCAGGGGTCTTTAAGCTGTTCCTCTTGAAGTGTGTATGTGAAGCCTCTGCGAGGGTATGTGGGCATCAGTTTCTACATCCTCACCGTCTGCGTGTATGCTTTTCTGAAATGGATCTGCCTGAGAGTGGAGGGCCCCTTTCCCACTTCACATAGGAAAGGCCCACCTCACAGCCACACAGCATCTCACTGGTCTGGTGTGTAAAGCTTGAAGGCTCTACACAAAGGCACAACTTGAAACAATGGTGTTGAGAAAGAAAAAGACTCACCACTCTAAATAAATCTCTTTGGAAGTCAAGTAGTTTCTAATTCTTTGCTTTCCAACACAATGGAAGGGACCTAATCATCTTGTCAGCTGATAGATCAAGAGAACCATCATGAATCCCTCAGCGACAGGTAACTTGGACGGAGTTCAAAGAATTGAATGGCACTGTTCTCACAAAGCTCTTCCATTGCCATCTACTAATTTATGTGAACAAGGTTTCTCAGTACTTACACAGTCATGCACTGCATAACGAGGTTTTGCTCGATGACAGACTGCATACACGATGGTGGTCCCATAAGATTAGAACCATATAGCCTAGGTGTGTATTAGGCTACACCACCGAGGTTTGCGTAAGTACACTCTATGATGTTCACATGATGAAATCGCCTAACGACACATCCCTCAGAATGTATCCCCGTCATTCAGCAACGCATGACTATATCTACAAAAAGTACTTAACATCTCTCAAAATGAAAGACAGGAATGTGAACATTCACCCCTTTAACCCGGAACTAATCAGGGGAGAAAAAAGGCTCCATCTCTTTATCACATTAAGAGATGTCCCCCCCCAATTTTTACTTTTTATGCTTATCAATATTTATAATTTGTAATGTTTTAAAAAATGGTTTACAGTCTTTAAATCAACTGTGCAATTTTTTAACACTTAAGTGCCTTATGACAACAGGAAGTAAAAATTTATGTATCAATTTATAAACATAACTTGTTGAATAGAAGTATGAGAGGGAGATCAATGAAAGACTTTCAAGCATAAAAATATATTAGAATAGAATAAATCTTTGTGGAGAAAATAGAATGGGAATAGTTCAAGGGGGGAGGGGAGAAAAAAAGAACAAAGTAAAATTTCCCAAATGTTCAAAAAGCTTATTGTACAGCACGAAGAGTGAACCCTAATGTAAACCATGGACTTGGGTGATAATGTATCAATGTAGGTTCATGGATCGTAAGAAATATGCCGCTGTGGTGTGGGATGTTGACAGTGGTGGAGGCTGTGCATGTGCAGGGGTAGGAGTATGTGGGAAGCCTTTACTTCCTGCTCAATTTTACAATGAACCTAAAACTGCTCTAAAAATAAAGTCTACTTTAAGAAAAGCTTAATCATGTGTTTCTTAAACGGATGCTGGTGTGAATCAAATTTCCACGGCACTGCATTTAGATTCCACTGGATAACTTTCTAAAATGTCAAAATTTATAATATGCTGGACATTGCATTATTTGCATCTATTTATACTTGTGTTGAAAAATTTTGGATGTCAACATACAAATGTATGAGGTGATGCATAGGTTTTCCAAGTTCTTCTATGGGGTATGCAAGCACAAATGTCTAATATCCATTCATAGAGGCAGTTACCATTGGAGGCTGGCCATAAGCGGCTATGTGGGAAGAGAAGAGTGAGCAGAGTAAGGGAGTCTACTGAGAGAGAGAGGAAGGACACAGCTTGTTGAAGGACAGAGTGACAGAGGGAAACAGAGGCCTGAGGGAGGGCTGGGGCCAAGACACTCCGGACTGTGGTCCCCACAACATTGCATTCCCAGCACCAACCCCTGGGAGGCCTGATCATGCTTCTTATCTTTCACTCCATGAGATGCCTCTTCATCCTTTGAATAAACACACTGAAAAAATTCTAGTTAAAGCAATTTCTGTTCTCACGACCAAGTGATCCCCAACACAGTTGTGGGGGATCAGAATTTGCCACCCTAAAATGTGTCTCTTTGGCTTGATTATTTTTAAGAATAAAAGACTCAGGAAGAAATTTTGACCTCCGCCCAACTGCCTTAAAGAATTTAAGATAGAAGCTCTGTTCCAGGAAGGAGCTATAACCATAGACAACTATAATATAATATGAATCAGGTGTGGCAGACAGGGAGGAACCTAGCAAGGCCCATCTAATCAAAGTCCTCCCCATGTCCCATTGTCTCTGCAAGGTATGGCAAACATTTGTTTACCAAACATTTGCTTTTTCACCACCATGTGAATTGGCTTCCTCCCCTTTGAAGTCCCAAATCACTACCCCCAACATCCTCTTTTGTCTTTAGCTGAAAATGGTATTTAAGGTGGTGGCTTCAGCCATTTTGGTGAGTTACTCCGTTTTCCTGGGTTTCTCCCATGTATACATGTTATTAAATTTGTTCGACTGTCTCCTGTTATTCTGTCTCATGTCAATTTAGTTCTTAGACCAGCCGGAAGAACCTAGAGAGTAGAGGAACACATCTTCCTCCCCTACACAGTTTATGGCTGTGTGTGTGCACTCAGACTTCAGCAACGGGTCTGAAGAACCACTGATAGTCTTGGATCCTCACCAGGTTTCAATAGTTAGGCTCATATGTAGTTGCTGCCTCTTGGGAGTGAAGCTAAAGCAATGACTGTCCTGAAGAGACAATAAGTCACTCTCAAATGGAATAGGGCATAAGAGCAACCACTGGGATAATTCATTACCCTGTTTTTCCTTGTTTTAACATGGGTGATCTGTTGTTACTTCCCAAAGTACAGACCAGTCATCCTGGTGGAATTCCTTCCTAATTAAGTGTCTTTTGGTCTACAAATTTGCAGAACATGATTTTTCTCCATAAACTTATTACAGATAAACTTTTGTTAAATTGATTAAACAAGGAGGCCACTAGACTGAGGCGGCTCTAATGCTGTGGCAGCCTATGTAAGCAAACCGAAACCTAAGAATGGAAATGACTCAAGGTTAAGAAGTCAAAACCTAAGGACAACCAACAACACACAACAACTCGGCTTTAAACTATAGCCAATCAGAGAATTTCCTTTCTGTGCTTCCGCACTTTCTCTGTAAAAGCCTCTCTCCTCGCTCCTGCCAGAGGAGCACTCCTGACCTCTTCCGGTTTGGTATTGCCCCATATAAATTGATTTTTGCTCAAATAAACTCTTAAAATTTCTAATATGCCTCAGTTTATCTTTTAACACTTTATCATAGATGACTGCTGAACTTGAGGTGGGATCAAACCACTTCACTTTTACACATAACTTCCCAATGTGGCAAGTGTTTTTCGTGCTGATTTGACCCGGGAGGTGGGAAGTGCAGCAGTGTCACCACTGTACAAATGCAGGAACTGAATTTAAGTCTTGTCAGAAAGCACGCCAGGCCCAGGTGAGCGACATTGCTTTTCCAGTCATCAGTGGAGCCTTGCATTGTGCCTGCATAAGCACACGACTGACGTCCCCAAATCTTCACAGACTGCTGCCTTTGATATTTGAGCTCAAAGCCTCTCTTTGCATCCAGTTTACTGCCTCCTCCCGAGAACCATCCCCAGAGATAATCCTACTAAGTATTAAAGACTTCAGTATTGGGATTTTAAGCATGAAATTTTACATAGTTTTGCATAGTTTAGTAATTTTCCAGAAGAACTGATGCTCTGAGCCAGATAAGCTCTTTCTCAGTCAAGATTCAAATGCTAATCCATCAAACGGTAGCAAGCCTAGAACAGACTGACCTTGAAGTCCTGAATGCAGATTCCAAGGAGAAAGACAGAATCTCAACTCTCAGGCCCTCTAGGGATCTACACCTGCAGACCTAGGAGGATATGCACCAGTTTCCCAAGGGCACAGAGGATGTCACCTACCATTTGAAACAATGTGACTTAGCATACGGTTCTCTAGGAATGGTGGCCTGGGACAGAGAGTAGAATAATAAATTTGGGCTTATTTTGATCTAGGCCTCTTGGAATCATTCTTTTATCTTTGTGAGAAACTGAGCCACTTTAGTAACTTCAGAGGCAACTGATTCCATTTGTGGTATTGTCCTGATAGCTGTATTCAATTTATCTTATCTGAGGACTTCACAGTCATTGTCTACCAATTTCATTCTAGGTTTCTATAGTCTAGACAGCTCTGAACAGAACAATCAATGTATGGAAACACCTCATCAACGTCCTGAATGACAGTCTGAAGATCAAAAAAGGCCTCCTTTCTATCTTTGATCTCAGTATTCTCATCTGTAAAGGAGGAATAGTAATATATCCTTCTTAACCCTCATAGTTGTAAAGATTAAAGATAATATATGCAAGGCATCTATGTAGCATAGAGTAGGTATTAAGTAAACAGCTTCTAGGAATTTCCCTCGATCATCAGTTTATGTTTATTTCTGCTGCCTTTAATAACAAGTAACTTTTGTTAAAAACTTCCATGAAAATAAGTTCTTAGGTTTGATACCTTAAGAACTGGGAACCAATAATATTTAATATAAGCTCCTGTCACTATCCTTATCTCTGGAAGTTTCACTTTGCAATCACAGATGAAAGTCTCTTAACACAAGGAAAGTTTTGGGGAATAATGGGGACAGTGACAATAATCCAGTCAAATCTTTTCCCTTTGTAAATGCCTTGGAGTCTGAGACCAGGTTAGATGGGAATCTCAGCAATGGAGAGATCCCCACCATCTCAAGAGAAAAAGAAAACAACCCAAGGGAAAATTTGGGAGTATGTCTCCAATGACTCTTATAAATAAGAATATTGCCCATCTACGGAACAGAATTGAAAGCCCAGAAATAAAACCACACATCTATGGACAGCTTATCTTCGACAAAGGAGCTGAGTGCATACAATGGAGAAAAGAAAGTCTTTTCAACAAATGGTGCTGGGAAAACTGGAAAGCCACATGGAAAAGAATGAAAATTGACCATTCTTTTTCACCATTCACCAAAATAAACTCAAAATGGATCAAAGACCTAAAGGTGAGACCTGAAACCATAAGGCTTCTAGAAGAAAACGTAGGCAGTACACTCTTTGACATCAGTATTAAAAGGACCTTTTCGGACACCATGTCTTCTCAGAGAAGGGAAACAATAGAAAGAATAAACAAATGGGACTTCATCAGACTAAAGAGCTTCTTCAAGGCAAATGAAAACAGGATTGAAACAAAAAAACAACCCACTAACTGGGAAAAAATAATTGCAAGTCATATATCTGACAAAGGCTTAATATCCATAATATATAAGGAACTCTCACAACTCAACCACAAAAAATCAAACAACCTGATCAAAAAATGGGCTGGAGACATGAACAGACATTTCTCCAAAGAAGATATACGGATGACTAATAGGCACATGAAAAGATGCTCATCATCACTGATCATTAGGGAAATGCAAATCAAAACTACACTAAGATATCACCTTACACCCATTAGAATGACAAAAATATCTAAAACTAATAGTAACAAATGTTGGAGAGGTTGTGGAGAAAAAGGAACCCTCATACACTGCTGGAGGGAATGCAAACTGGTGCAGCCACTAGGGAAAACAGTATGGAGATTCCTCAAAAAATTAAAAATAGAACTACCATACGATCCAGCCATTCCACTACTGGGTATCTATCCAAAGAGCTTGAAGTCAGCAATTCCAAAAGTCCCATGTACCCCAATGTTCATTGCAGCATTATTTACAATAGCCAAGACATGGAAGCAACCGAAGTGCCCATCAACAGACGAATGGATAAAGAAGTTGTGGTACATAATACAATGGAATACTACTCAGCTGCAAAACAGAACAAAATCATTCCATTTGCAACAACATGGATAGACCTTGAGAGAATTATGTTAAGAGAAATAAGCCAGTTAGAGAAGGACAATCTCTGTATGACTCCACTCATATGAGGAAATTAAAACTATGGACCAAGAACAGTTTAGTGGATACCAGGGGAGAGGTGGGGTGGGGGGTGGGCACAAAGGGTGAAATGGTGCACTTACAACACGAATGACAAACATTAATGTACAACTGAAATCACACAAGATTGTAACCTATCATTAACTCAATAAAAAAAATATTGCCCATCTGATAGAAAATATTTAAGTAAAATGCGTAAATTTCATGCTAAATTTATGGAGGATGAAGTGAGATTCTTTTTGAAGGAGAGGGAGAAAGTCAGCATGCTTAAAATCTAGCTCATCATGTTCCTCTCCCAACCTAGTTCTCTTCTCGTGCTTCCTACCTCAGTGAAGGGCGTCAGAATCTATCCAATTCCTAGCCTGAAACCAGAGTGTCAGCTCTGTCTCCTTCTTTGCCTCCCGGTTATACCAGCATCCAACTGACCACCATAGTATGCAAAATTCTACCTCCGAAATCTCTCCCAACACTTCCAGTCCATCATCATCTCTTTTCTGGGCTACTGTAACCACTTCTCCATCACACGGCAGCTTCCACCAAATCCATTCTCCACTGTGCAGCCACAGGGACCCTTGCCCCTCCCAAAACCCTCCCGCAGCTCCCTGCAGGGCTCAGGACACAGTCCAATGTCTTTTACATTGTTCACAAAGCCATGGTCCTCTTGTTCCTGCCTCTCTCCAGTCTAAACGAAGTCTTGCTAGGACCATATGATTTCATTAAAAACAATTTAATCAGGAATAAAATTATAGCAGAAACAACAAACGGGTTAAAATTTCCCCTGCCGCATATTTTTCAGGTCTTAGTGATTCTGACACACTAAGTATACCGACTTAGTTTCTTACGCATCTTTAAGCCTTTTGGGACATTTGTCAAAATTTTTCAAGTTTTTGCTTTTTTATCTCTATTTCATTCTTAGCTAATTTTGCTTGTTTGGCATCTACTCCTAAAGCTTTGGGTTTGTGGTGAGGTACTGCAGAGTGAAGTGGGTGTAAACGGACAGCCTGATGCCACTGGTCGTTGCACTGCCACCAGCCAGGAAGACAAGGACCCATTCCAGGAACTGTGAGTCCTAACCAGCGTCAGGTCTCTACCAGCTTTGACAGGCCCTGAGAGGGTGGGAATAAACACAGGCTGTAGGCTGAATACAATGAGCACTACCCTTGATTACTATCGTTGGCTTCAGAATCCTCCATCTGTCATAACCTTTTGCAGGTGGTATTTCACTTTCACTCATCATCTCTAGTTCCATAAGTCATTTTTCTGCAAGAACGAAGCCTGAACTTCAGCTTCTCCACTCACAAAGAGGAGGGCACACTCTGTGCGACAGCTGCAATTGTGATGGCAAAGTTGAATGAAACAGTGGCATTTTCACAGAAAAGAAATATACAATATAGTTAAATAAGGAAAGCAGGCATTGGTGCTCTATGCAGGATTTTTTAAAATAACAAAATGTTGGAAACTGAGTAAAACTGCCTGAAAATGCATTTTAGATGAATCTGGTACAATTATGACTGCATGAACTGGTGATTGGAAACATTCATTACTGGCCTGGTTTTTTTGTTTTACTTTTGCTGAGGAAGATTCACCCTGAGCTAACATCTGTGCCAACCTTCCTCTATTTTTTAGTACGTGAGCCACCAGCACAGCATGGCCCCTAACAGAGCTGGGTAGGTCCTGCCCGGGGAACCAAATCTGGGTTGCCAAAGCAGAGTGCACTGAACTTAACCACTAAGCCACTGGGGCTGGCCCTACTAACCTGTTTTTATTTTAACCAATATGCTATTTTTTTATTGAGGTATAATTGACATAGAACATTATATTAGTTTCAGGCATATGCCATAATGATTCAATATTTGTATATTTTGTGAAATGATCACCACAATAAGTCTAGTTAACATTTGCAATGTCTATTTTGATCAATTTCTTTTCCACCAATTTATCCTAAGGTGCTGTCACCTCCTGTCCCCACCCCACCTCTCCATGGTCCAGCCCTACAACGATTTCCCATGATCTAAATACACTTCCATTTTTTTTCTTAATCTTTGCACACACCTGCTGCCAAGGATGCTCACTTCTACCCTGCCCTTCACCTGGCTATCTCCCACAAGTTTTTCAGGTGAGTGCTGGGACATAATTTCCTCTGAGTGAACTCTCCTGTTCCCATGCACCCCCACAGCAGCTGCTACCTACCCCATCACAGCACTTTCCAGGTCTGATTCTGATTTCTCACTTCCCTCTTTTCCCTCACATCCTCTTTTCTTTTACTCTTATTTTGTTGCCTTTTCTACTCCTGGTTTATTTGGACCATATCTTACTGCCTTCCACCCAAGATAACAACTTCCTACAATTTTGTTCTAAAGCCTGCAGTTCGTTGATTTTATAGATATGCTGTTTGTAAAGTCTTTCAGATGCTATTTCCCATCAAGTCCCACGGCATTTGTCATAAACACCATGTTCGTTTTTCTTCTTCACTCATCCTAAATCAGGGCATGATTGTTCTAGTCGGTGTCTGTCAACAGGCGAAGTCTGTGGTTTGCCCTCAGCCCCACCCTCCATGCATCTGTGTGGTAGATATTATTTTTCTTTGGGTTAGGGCTCAGGGGTTTATTGATTGCTCAGTTCATGGTTTCACTGCTCTACTAAACTGACATTTTCCTGATCTTGGACATTATAAGCTAATGTAGTAGTTGAAAAACTAAAATTCTCAGCATACACCATCACTAAGCCTCTTCTGTCAATAGCATTTTATGCTTTGGTACTTAATCTTAAGACAGTATCATGCCATAATCTCTGTTCTACACCATTCTCATCCTAAACCTGGAATTTATGCCTTAATGATTTTCACATGACTTTTTTTCCAGCTAGATTATAAATTGCTTGAGGGCAAGGATTTTCTTAATCTTTGTATCCTCCATAGGTAGCACAAGGTTATGCACGTAACAGGTGCTCCGTAAATGTTTGCTAAAGTCAAGAAAATGTCTCTTGGAGTGAATTCCTCTAAAGCCTTCTCATACAAGCCAACATTGGAAAGACATTCAATATGCTGAAACCTTTTATGGAGACCCTACTAAATAAATTATTCAGAGTCTCAGTCTCTTCCTTTTTGATTTCTGATTCTTCATCCACAGTCAGTTTCTAACTAACTCTTCCAACAGCTCCCAGGCAGTCCCATATTCCCAGGAAGATCAGGCCTGTGGGCTCACAGACATAGTGCTGAGTGGGGCATGGAAGCAGGAACCAGCGATGCACTGCTCTATTCTGGGATTTATCACTACAAGGAAATGTTGGCAATTACATTTCAAAAAGAATTAACAACCCAAATGAAACAGAAAATGTATTTGGATTTTTGAGTTAACCACTCAAGACGTTGCTTGAGGAGAAACTCTAAGGCAATTAAACAAAAGAATTTCCAGGTTGTGTTTACATAAGAAACTTCCTCTGGAAATACTCTTCTCTAGGGTTTTTTCTTCTTTTGGTGTAAACTCAGCATAAAAAAATCAAAGTTTATGTTAAAAAGTGTCAAAGGGTGTCAGCTTTTACAAAGGGACAGTGGGTACTTCAGGAGCCATGACTTCCACAAGCAAATGGTCACAGTCCACTTCCCTGACCCTAAGGTCAGCATGCTGAAGCCACGATCCACGCAGAGCACTGATCAGACGATGGATTATTCCAGCAAACACTGAGAAAATGGAAATACTTAAAATTGGCAACTTCAAAAATGCTTCCACTTCAATTTTGGTCTTTAAATGTGATTGTAGATTAAGAGAATCCACTTGCTTGGTTTTTAAGAACATATTATTATCTAGATAGAGTAGCTTCCCTCTATGATAGAGTAGCTTACAGTTAGACCAAAGCACCACAAAAACAGCTAGAAAAGCTAGATTAAAAAAAAAAAATCTGTGTAAAGGCTTTGGAGAGCTGCAGAGGAAGCCAAGACTCAAGGGGCCAAAATCCAAGAGAGAAAGGAACCACCAAGAGGAGCCCAGACATTCTGAGAGCCACCTTTCCCTGCAGGGCACTTGTTGATTCTTGGCCTGAGGTGAGAAGCTGAGGATGGGGCAGAGGACTTGAACCGACACTTAACAAAAATGGGTATTCAAATGGATAATAAACATTTGAGAAGGTACTCAAATCATTGGCAACAGGGAAAGCTGCAAGTAAAACCACGGGAGATACCGCTACACACCTACACAGAATAGCTAAACTTAAAAAAAATGACAACATCAAGGGCTGGCGAGGATCTGGAGCAACAGGAATTCTCATACAACACTAATGGGAGGGCAAATCATAGCATCACTTTGGAAAACTGCTTGGCAGTATCCCCTACAGCTAAATACAGTCATGTGCCACTTGATGATGTCTCAGTCAATGACGGACTGCATATTTGACGGTGGTATCAGAAGGATAGTACCATAGAGCCTAGTTGTGCGGTAGGCTATACTACCTAGGTCTGTGTAAGGACACTCTGTGATGTTCGCACGACAAAATCACCTAACAATGCATCACCCAGGACGTACCCCAGTCATTAAGTGATGCATGACTGCCTATGGATACCCTGTGAGCCAATAACTGCACTTGTAGGTATCTATGCAAGAAAAAAGTCTACATATGTTCAACGAAAGATGTGTGTGAGAATGTTCCCAACAGCATTACTTGTTGAAGCCCCAAACTAGGAACAAATCAAACGTCCATCAATAGTATGACGGATACACATATTTTGGTATAGTCGCACAATGGTATACTAAGCTGAAGTGAAAAAGAATAAACTACTGCTGTATGTAACAACATGAATGAAAGTTGGGTGGAAAAAAAGGCTAAACACAAAAGAGTCCTGCAATATGATTCCATTTTATATAAAGTTCAAAAAGAGGAAAAGGCGATAGAAGTCAGAATTGTAATGCAGTTAACGGCTGGAAAGGGGCATGAGGGAGTCTGCTGGAGGACTGCTAATGCTCTATATCTTGATGCAAGAGGTAGTTAAATGGGTATGTTCACTTTGTGAAAATCCATAGAGTGTACAGTTATGTTTTGTGCACTAATTCATTAGATATGGTGGCAAACTGCAGATATCCACTAATACGCACTCTTCTCTTCCTCCTCTTAGTTATATAATAGTATAGCCATGTTGTACAATTCCCGGGCACCATTTTTATAGACTCAGTGTGAAAGCTGCCTTGTGGAGGAGCTGTACAAAGTGCTGACTCGGAATATAACTACCCCATTTTACCTGTGCCTAAGGTTGTTCAGCTAGAGATTGCATTTCTCAGATTCTCTTGCAGCTCAAAACCACTATGTGACTGAGTTCTGGCCAATGGGATGAAAGCAGAAGCAACAGTGCCATTTCCAGGTCTTTCCTTAAGGAGTCTGGCTGTGCACTGCCCTGGCTCTTTCCTCCCTTCCTTAGGACTGGAAAAATCACCAAGTGGAAAAGCTGCCTTGGATCCAGAGATGGAAGTCACGTGTGGAGGATGGCAGAGCCTACCAGACCTGCAGACCTTAGTATCGATTGGTATGTAAGAAAGAAACAAGCATCTAGCTGGTTTGAGCCACTGATTTAAGGGGTCTCTTTGTTACAGCAGCTTAGATGGTACCCTAACAAATATAGGCATTAAAGCATGATATTGAACGAAGTTATATTTCAAAACTGTACTTTTGTTGCTTGGTATTTGTCACAAACAATAGCATTTAATTGCTTTGTTATCAGTCTGCCACCATACAACCTAGAGAACTCTAGAGAAAAGCACAGTACAGGGGAGAGAGCATTTTCTCGTGAGGAGCTGCTCTAGGGTATCCTTCTAATTCTGCCTCAAGTGATACGGGTTTTGGCTTTTTTTACCTGTCTAATATAAAGGTGTCTGGATGTCCCCAAGGATCCCAGCCGTGTCTAACATTCTGTGACTCTCCTAAAACGATGTAATGACCCTCACACAATGACAGTTGGCTGGAGGCCACAGTGGGAAAAGGTCTACACGTCAGTGCCATCCTTGTACACATGACTTGAAGGAAGCTTTTTCAAATACGGACAGCAATGCCTTTTATTATGTCAACTGTCAGTAAAAGTAAATCACAATAAATTGCACATTTTCCAGGCGCTCCTTTCAGTTGTCCCAGAATCATTAAGCACCCAATGTGAACAGCAAAGAAAAGAGCGTATTTAAAATATGAAGCGTTAGGGACTCACAGTGCATCAAGGTATATTGGCTTACTGTAGCCAAACAGAAATAAGGACTGGATTATTTCAATAGATAGATATGTTTTGGATGCTGAATCAAAAGAAACAACATAGATCCTTTTCTTTCTGAATCCTTCAAGGGGCCCTTAGTTTACATATGGCCTAAGAGTTGAGTTTGTGTTTATTCGAAAGGAATACATTTGTGATATTCTGTGAGATAATAAATAATGTGGTTAGTACCGAAGTGACTTATTAAGACAATCATCCACGCTTTACATGGCTTAACAATATAAAAGTTACCTTACCTGGGGGTTTTTAAATACAGCATATTTTTCCTCTTTCTCCAAAAATACCACTTTATTTTCTGTGTCTCTTGTCCAGTCTGATAAGACTTCAACAACATTTTCATGGTCTTCAAAAAACCTTTCTGATGAAACAAGAAAAAAGCATTCTTTCAGAACCAAGATATCAGGGTTTCCAAAAGAGAAATAGGCTAGTATTGAGTCAAAAACCATGCTTCATACTTCTCATCGGTTTCTAGAAATTCCTAATTCTTATATGATGTCACATTATAACATTCCTATTATGTTGATTCTTCAGTGTCAGGTCTTCAACCTATTTTCCATAAAAAAATATGGCAGATGAACCTACAACATAGTGATAGCGATCAGCCATTGCCCTTTTTTCTTATTGGCTTTTTTTTTTTTTTTTTTCTGAAGATTTGCCCTGAGCTAACATCTGTGCCAATCTTCCTCTATTTTGTATGTGGGTTGCTGCAAAAGCACGGCTGACAAGTGGTGCAGGTCTGCACCTGGGATCTGAACCCAGGAACCCTGGCCGCTGAAGCAGAGCCCGCTGAACTTACCCACTACGCCATGAGGCCAGCCCTTTTATTAGCATTTTTGACTTCAAATAGTCCCTGGTGGGCATAAACATACTACCTGTAAGGAGAATAACTAAGCAATGGTTGGTTAAACAACTTGGAATGAAATCGTGAGAGCTGTGATGAGTAGACTCTAAAAAGCTAAAAACAACATATGAATATCAGAACTAAACCTAAACAGAAAGGAAAGCTTTCATTTCTCTATTTGACTCAGAGAGTTGAAGAAAACTTCAGGAGGTTATTTCATTGTAGATCATTTCCTTTAGAAAAAATTTCCACCGAAAGCTTCTAAAACAGGCAATTCTGTATTCCAGCAAGCTCTCCTGGGAGACAACTGTACTGTGAGAGGTACTAAGAAGGAGATATAACAGAGTACATCTTCAGTTGCTTTTTCTCTTGTTTTTTTATTCCATAAATTTCTACCAACTGTCCTCTGCTCTTTGGGACTGAGCCTCTTCAGCTAGACAAAGTGTCAGACATTAGGCGAGTGGGGAGGAAGGACAGGGAAATGAACATTGATGTGAGGCAGAGTTACACTAGAGTTTAAAGAACTAAATTCTAAACAGATATTAGCTGACAGATACCCAGGCCCTTCCACAATCTGCTCAGATTACTAAACGTGCAGTAGGAAGCATCATCCTGTCACTTTCTTTCCCTTAGGGAACCACTAGAGAAGTGGCAATAACAATGCTTACACCCCCAAGGTCTGGCCACCTGCTACCATCTGACCCTGTTCCCCGCAAAGAAATGAAGAGGCAAACACTGAATCTGACAGAGGGAAATGATGTATGGGAAGTCTTGATAGACTTGAGCCAAACTCTTCCTAATAATAGACCAAAACACATAATAAAGCAAATCCACAGGTTTTCGAAGTACAGCCTGTTGCCGGGGATGGGACTCACCGATTTGCAGTTCTGGGTATATTTCATAAAGACACCAGTCTATGTTGCAGTCACAATGGGTTTTCTCAAAAAGGTTGTCTAGAATGTCTCGAGCCAACTGCCGCTCATCCACCATCAGTGACTTCGTGCTGTTATCATTCATGTGCACCTTCACAACAAGCTGAGGACAAAGCCATGGGCAACCAGTCAATTTCAGCAACTGGAGAAGGCCACTAAGAGGAAACTTTCAAAGCTGCTATTGCTTTTGCAAATTTAAGCAGGAATGTGCCCTGAAACTTACTCAGTATGAATTCACTCATATGCTGAGCACTTGTTCGAGGTGCTAGGAATACAGAGGTGGAGAAACCAATAAACGAAAATGGAAACATACAATGAGCAAAGTCCTTGCCCAGCTTTCAGAGACTCTGCCTTCTGATGGGGGAGACAGAAAACAAACAAACAGAACCAAAGCAGCTCTGACTTCCTGCTTTCCTGACATCAGTCAGTGACTTGTTCTGGTTCACCCAGGAGCCACACCCATAGAAAGCCATGCCTGCATCTTTCTAAGAAATTTTTCTCTTTTGCTTAGCAGGAGTTGGGTCCCATTTCATGCAACTCAAGAGTTCTAAGACACAGGTCAGACCACGTTGGTTCACCGACAATTCTTTGACGGTCTGGAGTGCACAGCAACACAACGTCATGGAGGCGCCTTACTGAGAGGCAGGTTATGTCACAGCAGAACACGTTTGAGATTACAGGTGGATTAAGTGACATGAATGTAGACTGAGAAACACGTATTATGGGGGCATGCAGGCAAATTAGTGATTGAACTGACTTTTCACCCTATCTGTAAAAATCCTACTGCACTGAGTTCACAATCAAATTGGTAGTTATTCCAAATCCGGAGCGTTTGATGGGAGCAGAATTGGCTCATATTCAATCAGGCCATAGGATATTGCCGGCTTTTCCCAGATAAACCTGTCAAAGTTATTAAAGCTTCTGATCCCCCAACAGAGATCATGATTCTGATACAATATAACAGAATGAATTCCTGAAGTAATGCAGCGAGGGTTTGGATTTTCCTTGACACCTGTGCATTTGTAGCATATCTTTAATTACAGTAATTGTTATTTGTGAGTGCTACAGGTTATAGTGGTGTCAGGTAATCAGTCTTCAGAAGGAACAGTGGAAATGTGCCCACTAAGCCCCAATTTATTACATATGTATGATCAAGAGAAGATTTCCCACAACTCCTCTGGGAACATGCGTGGTACTATTTAATTCTTTACCAAGATCACTGATCCTACCCAATTAAGTAAGAATTAGCTCTAGTCACAGTCAACCAAGTTGACAACCAACAGAGTCACCACACACGAAGGAGGTGCTTAGATGAGAGTGATGCTGCCATTCCCTTTCCAGACAATCACCACCTGACCTCCAGCCCGCAGTACCCACTACACGCAACTACTCTGCACCACCAACAGAGAATTCCTGGAAACCACACTGTCAGCCTGACTACCTGATACTCTTGCTTAAATTTCTATTCTAACTTGAGAAGAGAAGTATGAGATAGCTAAAGACAAGTTCTGCCTATTCTCTTTGCCTAGGGTTGGTCCTGGTTACTAACAAATGAGACTTAATCACTATTTAAAAAGAGATTACAAGGGCTGGTCTGGTGGCATAGAGGTTTGGTTTGCGTGCTCCACTTCAGCGGCTCACGGTTTGTGGGTTCGGATCCTGGGCGTGGACCTCACACTGCTCATCAAGCCATGCTGTGGCCGTGTCCCACATGCAAAATAGGAGAAGATTGACACAAATGTTAGCTGGGGGCCAATCTTCCTCAAGCAAAACGAGGAAGGCTGCCAGCAGATGTTAGCTCAGGGAGAATCTTCCTCATCCAAAGAAAAATAGTGATTATTGAGAGAAAGGCCACACAATTGGTAGCATTTCTTCTTTCCCCAAAGTTTGAGTTTGGTTCTGAGCAGCTGGGAAACTGCTGCTCCCACTTCCACCTAATCTGATCTTGAAAACACTCTGTAGTTAGAGTGAAGATGCAGTTCCTGTGGATTGTTATGCAGTTACTGACAGCACCCAGAGGGTGTGGGCGTGATAGAAATCTGGACCACAAGTTGAAGCGCTCGTAGTATCTAGTCTTTTCCAACACAAGCACACTCGAGAGTCAAAATGGAGACATCAGGGCAATAACAGTGCATTTCCTCCTCCTGGGATCATCCAAATTAGACCCTTATTGCAGGCTTGTTTAAAGAATACTTTTTTCCATGAAAACTTGTAGCCTGGAAACCTCTAGTTGGATATTTGCTTTCCTTTTCATGTTTGTCTTTTGATGTATTTAAAATGATAGGCCCAAGTACCACAATGTCAGAGATACGGCCATCTGACCTGAGAAATGAGGCATGGAGGGTTGCATGAAAAAACAGGAATTCCTCAGATAGCAGTCTTCCCTATGACTTATTTTCTGTGGAAGGCTTGCCCGCTGCTCTCTGCTGAGAATTATTGTTATAAAGTAGCTACATGTCCTAAGAAATACTACTAACGTTAGGACCTTGAAAACTTAATCTTCCTGATGGAAAAATTAATGATGTTTGACCACATTTCATTCCTGCTTAGGAATTCTTGAGAAAATAAAACAAACGTTGGTGGTTTCTTTGCTTTCATAGAGGGAATAAAAACCAAACCACATAATTTGACAATCATGAAAGGTTTTTTTGTTTTTGGCAGAAAGTCCAAACTAAATTTAATCCACATGTAGTTATGAGTCTCCACATTTATAACATTTAGAAAATAAAACAACCAAAGGAAGGCTGGTGATTTTTAGCAAGAAGAAATCACATTTACTCGTCTTCACAGTTTCTATCACATTTCCAAGTCGAAGATACTTCTCCACCAACACATAACATGACTAAATTACAGTTATGCGGTTTACCAGTTAAGTACTTTGCATATCTAAACATATGCATAGATTTGCATATCTATATGATATAGGGTAAAAAGATTAAAAAATGAAAAAACTTCCTCTTTCTAATCCATTATAGTAAAGATTTTATAGTTTTTATAGTTCCTTCTTTTTCTTTTGCAAGCTGTTAAATACAAGAATATCCCAGCCCGAAATCATTTATACCGTCTTTTTGCTTCTACAATAAAATTTACAAATGGAATTGCTGTCCTGTGTCACAGAGCTTTAAAACAAGCAAACAAATAAAATTAACAAGTCTAAATCTGTTTTCAGTTCCAAAAGCTTTGTCCTACAATCTGTGTACATCATCCATAATCCAAAATGATGTCCACACCCCATAGAACACTTGAGAGCAAAGGGCATCATCTAGACTTGATTTCCATCTTTTTGAAAAACTTGTTATAGATTACCTATGAGTACTTCTTAGTTACTTTACTAATGTACGGGCATGTCTCAGTTCTTTTCTTAATGTTCTGTGCCACACAGGCTTTTGTTTTAAGACATAATGTTTGGAGTGTCTGAAATCAGAACAAACAACTTGGCTTCTTCATCTTCTTTCCTTTCCCACTGATCAGAGGGCCTTCTGTTTTGCATCTTCTGTCTTGACTCAAGGCAGGCTGTGCTTTGTGTCTACTGTCAGGATTCACCTCAGCTCAATTACAGCAGAGTGCTCTCACTTTCTGATACGCCACAGGAAACAGTTGTCATCTCCACCCGGTGCTCATCATCTCCAGTTGAAGCAAAAAGACTGAATATGCTAGTCATTCTACCTTTTTTGTCTAAGAATCACCTTCTCTTTTTATTTTCCCTCTGAAAATATATCCAATGTGGCCCCCATCTTATAAACAATGCAAGGGTTTAAAATAGTTTAATTATGAATTTAATTTTTACTCATTTTCTTTTGCCTTTTTCTCTCCAGAGGTAAAGTCAGTGGCTCAGTGCAGCCCACCTTCACCGGCCATCCATTTGTAACTCAATTCAACACACACAGTGTATCTGCCTCTGGGTATTATGGGAGTGCGGGCTGCAGACCCCGTCACCTTGCTCTCACTCCTTCCCCTACAAGCCATTTTCCACAAAACAGCCAGTATGATCCTTAAAAACCATGAATTACCCCTTGTTAAAAACCATCAAATGGCTTCCCAATGCACTTTGAATATTTTTCAAACTCCTCCTTCAGCCCGTGAGAACTTGTGGCTGGGCCTGCCTCTCTGACCTCAACCCCTCACATTGTTCCTCTTACTCAATGGCTCACTGAGTGTGGGCCACACAGCCTCTGCCCGGCCTCTCCCCGCTACGCCCACAGACAGCCGGCTTCCTCTTGCCGCTGAGGTGTTTGTTCAAAGGGCTGCCTCCTCAGAGAGGCCTCCCCGATCACAGGCTCAATCTGAGAATCGCTTGGGCCTCTTCTATCAGTTCTCCCTGCTTTATTTTCTTCATAGGCCTTATCTCCCTGTCTAGAATTTAATCCTACACAAGCACGGACCTTATCTGACATGTTCACCTCTGTATATCCCTAACACCTGTTCTACAACATGGGGATGCATCAGTGAAGAAAACACAAAAACCCCTGGAGGAGCTGCTGTGGTGTGTGTGTGTGGGGGGGGGGGGGGAGGTAACAAATACTGTGAACAAGTGAAGTGGACGGTATGTTGGATGGTTACAAAAAGTGAGGAGACAAAGAAAGCAGGGAGGGCTGGGGAGTATCGGGGTGTGTGTGTGTGTACAGTGTCAGATAGGGAAGACTCACCGAGCAGGTGACCAGATCTAGAGGAGGAACAGAGAGAACGCACGGCAATCTGGGGGAAGAGCTTTCAAGGCAGGGGGACTGCAAAACACAAAGGTCCCGAGGCAAGAGCCTGCCTGGAGCGGTGGTGAGACCAGGTAGTTAGAGCGGGGTGAGGGAGGGAGGAAGAGCGGGTAGATAGCGGACAGCCAGATCATATAGGGCTTTAGGCCGTTGTGCGGATTTGGGCTTTACTGTGTGAGATGGGGCGCCACTGGGGGCCTCTGAGCAGAGGAGGGACAAGAAGAGAGGATGGGAACTGGAGCATGCGAGGAGACGCAGGTTACGGGAGAGTGATTGGACTCGGGGCGCTTGGGCTGCACCGAGGGTCCAGGCTGAGTAGGGGGAGGGCTGGATTTAACCAGGGTTTGACAGAGTTGAGTACAAGCAGAGAGAGGGCAAGGCAGCCGAGGACATATGATTTCAATAGTTGACCATGGCATTTAATCACATGTAGAGAACAGGGAAGAATAATGGTAAAGAAGTTCATGCATTTTTGGAATGAATGGAACCAGACTGATCTGGAAAGACTCTCATAGGTGAACCTTAAAAGTCTGGTCCAGGGATAGTCAAGGAATATCTATTGAATATCAATCAACAGGTATCAAACATCCTCATCCAAGGGACCATGGGAGGTGCTGTGGGAACATAAAGTCTAATGCCCTGTATGAAAAGAACAATTCTCCCAATTATATATGAAAAGCTCGTAATGAGTATCAGAGATGGTCTACGCTTCAGGAGTTGAAATAACACTGTTGCATCTTTCCCTTAATCTACCAAGCTAACTATTATTAACAAAACTACATTAGTGTGCACTTCTAATGAGGTTAAATACAGGTGTTTCTGTTATAATACAATATATATGTTTCTGAAAAACCTATGCTCTATAAAAAACACACAATAAAATTACAGGCTTATTGGGAAAACAGAGTTGGGGATGGTCACTCGAAACCTATGCAACTTTGAAACCAGAGCACTAGCCAAACACCATTTGGTACCTCGGGAGATAATCAGGCATCCAGGGCAGGCAATGGGGCTAGAGGCTGCCACAGGGGATATGAAAAACGCACAAAAGCAAGGGTGAAAGTGCTGAGACGGAGGTGAGGCCAATGAAGCTGAGCTCTGACACAGTTAAGACAGGAACAGAAGGTGGTGCCACCTGCTATTAGCCAAGAGCTGAGCAGAGAACAGGAGAAGGAACCCTCAAGGCAGGGAGCCCTGGGGATACAGACTTGTTTTAAAACATCTTAAAATAGAGCTGAAAGGGCCCTGCCTGTGTTGCGGCCAAGCCAGTGGCCTTTTCCTTTGTTGTTGAAGGTTAAAATTCTACTTTCGCTATTCCAGCTCCCAGGAAAAATTATGTGTAAACCAACCAAAAATCATATATAAGCCAAGGAAACTTCCACATTTATACTAACATAGGTCGCCTATTCATCAATCACAAATGAGCTAACTGATGTCACAGAAAGAATAACCACATAATTTATCTTTGTCCTTAAATTTTAAAAAAGTACAACTATTTGGAAAGCATGAGATTTTAATATCCTTAAGTAGAATAAAACGTCATTAATTTAACTTCTCCATGCAAAAGCGATTCCAGTTTACCTTCTTAACCTTGGCCTCCTTCAGTTTTTCCAGCGCTAGCTTAATTTTATCAGCCTTGGCTGCTGCTTCTTGCTCTTCCTGGAAAATGGCAAGACATTCAACACACTCCATTACATATCAGCGAGTAAGTCCTCATGCCATCGCTAGTGTCTTAGTTACTTTGTGTTAACAGAAGGCTCTATTACAGGGCACGAAATTTCACATCGATTTTTCAGAATTTAAGTGACTGTAACAAAAATCTTCAACCCAGAGATAGAGAAGGCGGTCACCCTTTATATTTTTAGCAACAGTAGCTTAAAAGATGAAAACGATGATTCTAACAGAGCTTCACATATTTTGTCCACAAAAATCTCTGCTTGGCTCAAAACTGGGGGCTAACCTGAGGAATCTATAGGTGGATCTTAAGGGATTTGAGCACTTCCTGAAATTTTATGCATTCTTTTGGACCAGCATGCATTTTCTGGGATTCCTAGTCTTTATTCAGTTCCTAAAGGGGTCTTTAACTCCCCAAAGTTAAGGCTTAGACTTGAACTTAAACTTATAATTCACCACAAGCAGGCAGAAAAGAGAGTGAAACATTTTATGAGCCCTTTGAGTTTTGCAAATTAATATTCTGAGAACAGGATGATTAAGGCTCTCCTACCTATTTATATTGATGAGGAAACGAGCTGTTCTAGTTACATTGTGATTACTTGAAAGTGGACATATATCTTCTCATAGCAGTGGTTCTTAAGTTGTTTTTGAGCCACAAACCCTCTAGGAATATGTTGAAGGCGATGAAGCCCATAAAGCTTCACATGGGCGTTCAACTTTCCTTATACTTTCAGGGAATCGTGGCCTCCTTGACATCTCCAAGAACCCTATATTGAGAGCCTCTGCTTGTCAGAATGGCTATCATCCAAAGACAAGAGATAACAAGTGTTGGCATCAAGGGAACCGTGGTGCACTCTTGGTGGGAATGTAAATCGGTGCAGCCACTATGGAAAACAGTATGCAGGTTCTTCAAAAAATTAAAAATAGAATTACCATATGACCCAACAATCCCACTTCTAAGTGTTTATCCAAAGGAAATGAAATCACTATTTTGAAGACATCTGCACTCCTATGTCACTGCAGCATCATTCACAATAGCCAAGATGTGGAACAATCTAAGTGTCCGTTCATGGATGAACGGATAAAGAAAATGTGGTGTATATATAAATATAATGTAATGGAATATTATTTATCTATGAGAAAGAAGGAAATCCTGTCATTGCAACAATATAGATGAACTCTGAGGGTATTATGCTATGTGAGCTAAGTCAGGCAGAGAAGGACAAATACTGTATGATCTCACTTATATGTGGAATCTAAAAAAGCTGAACTCATAGAAATAGAGAGTAGAATGGTGGTTTTCAGGGGCTGAGGGATGGGGCAAATGGGGAGATATTGGTCAAAGGTACAAGCCTCCAGTTATAAGATGAATAAGTTCCAGGGATCTAATGTACAGCACGGTGACTGCAGTTAACAACACCGTAAGTCGCTAAGAGAGTAGATCCTAAAAGTTCTCACCACACACCTAGACAAAAGGTAATTATGTGAGGTGACGGAAGTGTTAACTAACCTTATTGTGATAATCATTTCACAATATACTTGTATCAAATCATACATTTATACCTGAAACTCACACAATATTATACGTCAATTATATTTCAATAAAGCTGGAAAGAAAGAGAGCCTCTGCTCTATATGGATCACCAATTTTCAAATGATGTTACTAGAATATATACACAACAGAGCAATGAGTGTGACCTAATATTTGATTTATATGTAATATTTATTCACTCAAAAGGCATCATAGGAACTTTCAGGGTTACGAGGGTCATTTTTATAAATCCCGATCATCATCATATACCATAAATGTGGAGGCCACAGGAAATGGAGCTGGGTTCTTACTCTAAAATATTTTTTAAATGGCTCATTCTAAGAAAAATCCTTAAAAGTGCTGTTTTTACTTTTAAGAGAGACATAAGTTAACATCCCAAATATTGACCATATGAACTTTCCAGTTGTTTGTTTTCCCAGTATTCAGAAATGTATTAAGATCAATCACTCATCACCTGCCTGACCCAAAACACCCCTCCCCAGCTAGCCCTACTGAACAGGGCTGCCAAATTCAGCAAAGTTCCATGTAGTTGAATTCAGAAATACGTAAGGAATGCCTTCTATTCATTTATGTACCGGGCTAGGACCAGAGACCCAGAAATGTATAAATCAGTTCCCCAGTTCATACCAAATTAATAAAACATTACCCCCAAAAGGTTGAGTATTATCAGAGAGTGCTGCATACAAATACAGATTTCAGCCAAACTATAAAAATTCCTGAAAATGACGTGTTCTTTATACACACTTATGGGCCTTGTTTATGGAGGACTCTGACTTTGCAATGAACATACTTGGTACCCTTGTTTTTTACTATCTCAGAGCTTTGGCTATAAAAACACATGAATATAACTGACCTTTGAAGAAAGTCATAGATCATGGGTAGCAGAGATCAAGGGTCCTGCCTTCTCTGGCCCCACACACTTACCTGAGAGAGAGGTTCAGGAGGCGGTGGTGGCAGAGGCAGGTCTAACATGGGATCAGCTGGTGGAGGCGGTAACTCGTCCCCATATTGGCTAGTACTCGTTACAGCCATATCTGCTCCATAACCAAGAGAGGCTGCACCACTGAAATTTGATTTTTCCAGAGATGCCGAATGAAGCTGATCCTGAGAAGACTCTCTCTGTGCCTGGATTGTCCTCTGCTCAGCTTCACTTATGTCAGCTACCAGATCTGCCATGAGAGCATCTAAATCTTGGTCTTCCAGTGCATTTAAGGACTCTGATGGGGAAAATCACATTAATGATCAAAACAATGATTTGTACCTGGAAAAACTGAAAGAAGATCAATTTTAAGAGTAATATTTGAATACTGTTTGCGAGGGGCTAGGGGTTGCAGGAAATAGGGAGGGGTTGGTAAAAGGGTACAAACTTTCAGTTGTAAGATGAATAAGGTCAAAGGATCTAGTGTATAACATGGAGACAATACTTGATAACACTGCATCATATAATTGACATTTGCTGAGAGAGTAGAGCTTAAACATTCTCACACACAAAAAGGTAAATGTGTGAGGGGATGGATGTGCTAAGTAACTTGACAGGGCGGATCCTTTCACAGTGTGTATGCATATCGAATCATCACCTTGTACCATTTAAATATCTTACAATTTTATTTGTCAATTAAATCTCAATAAAGCTGGAAAAAAATTCCCTCTTCTCCCTCAAAAAAAGAAAAGGAGAAAAACGTGTTTCTTCCATTGAGGGACCTCACAGCCCAGCTATAAAGTCAAATCTGAGCACGTAATAAGCTTCCTAAGTAGGGAATTCTTTTAAATTGTGGTGCAAGATCTTAGAGTTTTAGAAAAATAGAGGAAGCGAGATGATGGAAACAGATGGAAAGTTCTCCCCGGGCCTTTGGAGGGCAAAGAGAGTACCACTGATAAATATATTTGGAAGAAAGTGGGTCTCAACCCACTGGGGTTTTCTAGGCCTTGAGACTTTGGGGTGAGGATAGAGCTTCTGTAGGCACGGCACCCAACTACAGGAGCCCTCACATTCAAAGGAAGAGCAATTAAGGATAAATAACAGGAAGTAAAGCACTAAGGGGGTTGAGGAGTAGAAAGTAATTTGTTAAAATTGGGATTAACTGGTGAAGCCTTCATAAGACAATGAGCTGGGAGTTGACTTTATAGGAAAGGGCTGACATGGATTTTCAGAGTGAGGGTGAGGGAGTGTAGTTCACATGAGAATTTCTTCCATGTCTGAGATTACTGCAGAGATCCGACACGTGGTCCTGAAAGATGATTAGACTGTGTGGCACGAAGGGAGTGGTGTCGGTGAGCAGTGTTAGCAAGGCGCTTGGATGATCAGGCATTCATCAGATGGCGAATGTAATGAACAAAGGATGGGCAGCATGGGCATGACCATGAGGAAGAGAATTCCAGCTGCTATGTGTAGGATGAACTAGACGGAGGAAATGGGAGCAGTGGAAATGGAGCCTATTCAAGTCATAAGCATACAGCTTTGTGAAATATTTTATTGCCAAACATCATCATAATAAACACCACATAGCATATTACATTAATGCTAACAGTCGTAGTGTGTAGCACTTGGACTAAAATTTGCATCTCTTAACTGTTTAAAAAGGGCTTATTTTCTTCTAAACCATTTTGCATATAATTAATTTAAATTAATCTAAAGTTTTTCAGAAAAAAATGTCTGTAGAACAAATGAAGCATGTTTATAATTTCCTAATGTTATCAATGGCATCATGACTGTTGACATATAAGCAAATGCCTTCAATCCTTTATAAAAAATTTTAAGGACAAAATTTCCATAGTGGTACTTATATTAACAATTTCCAAAGCAAATTATAATCCTAAATATTTCAATATGGAATTGAGTAATATGAAACTGGAGAATAAGATATAAATGGATTCTGTCCTGAAGTTTGTCACTAACTCTCTGAATGACTTCGGGTGAAATATTTTTAACTCATTTCAGCAGTGTTTTAGGTACAGACAGAAAAAATCTATTCCTATTCTAATTCTCCATAAATTTAATTTTCAGTACACATCAGTACTTTTTTATGGTCTTGTCTTATTTGCAAATTGTGCCACATGTATACATCTCGTCTCCTTAATGACATGAGTTTCTTGTTGTACTTTAACATTACTAAGTTCATATATTGCTGGGTTTCTTTGTGTCTGTCATCTTCAGCAATCTTTTGATCCTAGGTACTGAGTGCTTAGAAAGCATTAGTTGAGTTGACTACAACTGAAGTACTGATTACGTTTTAATTTTAATTAAATTGATTAAAGCACTCAGCTGTTACAAGTGTGGTGACGCGAATCTCAGTGTTCATACACACAAGCCTCTATTATCTATTAATGTCATAATTTTACAAAAGTGTATTGCTTTTTCGAAACTTCAAGAATGTTAGCATCATTCAACATTACGATGGAAACGACCGAGAGGAACAATATATGTACACGGCAAATAGAAAAGAGGGTGAGAAAAGAGAAAATCAGAAGAGATGTACTATGACTTATAAAGATAGAGGCATTGGCACCTAAGGATTTATCGAAAAAATTACTGAAAATGACAGAAAAAAGGAGACAGTGAATGACAGAAATAAAACTTGGAACTCTGGATTTCAGTAACTAGCCTTCTCTATTATTTTGTTTTCCATTCTTTTGGTAGGCATTGCAAGTTTTTGGGAAATCTTTTTGAAGAGTTGCAATGCATTCTCATTAATTTGGAAGTAATTCATTCAAGATTCATTGTAATGTGAATAGCACATGGGCTAAAGACTGTCTCTGCACTAAATAGAAAGTGAGATTTTTGTTAATAAAATGACGTGACAATCTCAGGAGAATGAAAACATATAAAAATAGAACAAATACATTATATTATATATTAATTATATGTATATAAATACATTGTATTTGGAAGCATCCATCCATATATTATCAATCACCATGAAATGGACAGTTCATTATCATCCTTGAATGGACATTTCCTTATTAATATTTTCTTATACTACTGTACGTTATTACTCTAAGGGCTTAGCAATAAGAAGAAATTCCCTTTACTTCTTTAAAAAATAAGATAGTTTTGAGACTTTACGCAAATGCAGGATAGTGTTCCCTCTCATTATAGGTAAAAACACCTTCTTGTCCTCTCAATTCAGTCCAAACACAACACAATCTGAAATCTAGGAGGTTAAAAATTATACTTATCATGCTGTCCGGGTTCCTTTAATTTTGCTTTCAAATTATAGTTCCATACAGAGTATAGTCATCACTATGATTTCAAACGACTGAAGAAGAGAAATGATGATGCTTACCATTTAAATCCTTAAACCCCACACTAAAGTTAAATTCAGCTCTCGGCGGTTTAGGGTCTGGAGGAGGAAGAGTGTCGACTCCTAAACTCTGTGGAAAGAGATCCCCGTCCCCGAATGTTATTGACGATACAAACGTTTTTGCAGTGCATTTTAATGATTAAGTGAAAAATCGTTTATCATTTACACATTTTCACTCTAAATATGCTCTTTAAAAACTATTCTTACTTAAAAATGTTTCACAGGAGTTTTTTCCCCTACAGGAAATTACAACTTAAAAGTTAATCTAGAAGGTATGTTTGAAACAAAACAGTTCAACTGAGAATGATCAGAATGAGATAGCTAAGTTAATTTTTATAAACAATAGGAAAATTTCCTGTAATGATGCATTTGTGACACATACAGCACACACAGTTCTATGAAGACTTAGGCAATGACATCAAAGAAAAGGAAGGTTTAGTAATTTGGAAGACAAACGTCGTTTCAGGATGCAATCCGCCATTACACAGTGAAATGTTATGCTGTTACTCTTATCTAATAAAACTCTTGAGAAAAGAAATTGACAGAATAAGTTACTAATTTTGTAAATGCTACTTTTTAAATTGAAAGAGTGTTGCATCAACTATGAGTTATATTACATATATAATTTAAATTTTCAGAAATATTTTTATGTCTATAGTTTGAGAAGTGATTTCACCTGGTCCTAAACAAGGATGTTTTCATGACAGTGAGTGCATCCTTTTATGTTGATTTGATTTGGTAGAGAATATCCTGGTTCATGTCTTAAATTTATGAAGGAAACCAATCACTATATGTTTGAGAATAAATTAATGAGATATAATCAGTAATAAATACTAGGGAAAAAGAGACCATTCATCAAGAAGAAGTTACAAAAAATTAACGCAAGCAAGTTAGAATCAAGGATAAAATGTAGGGAAAAGTGACTGCAACCCCAGAATTCATTCTAAAAAACAAATGAGCATGCAGAAATTACCAAGAAAAGGGGAAGTGGGTGAATGAAGTATGGGGAAAATACTAGAACAAAAAATTTAGTGAAAGTATGAAGAAATTTCTTAATGACTTCACTTTTTAACATTACATCTAAGAAGTCTAACATCACAGTTAGGGTAGCCAACTAACTTTTTCTCAGAAATATAACTTACTATGCTACTTGAAATTAGAAGTAGGTCTGTAACAAAATATTAACACATAAATGTGTGATAAAACAGGCTTCTAGTAAAACATAGAAAGAGGGAAAAAAGAGATAGGAAACTGATTAGAGCTCCTTTAATCATAGAAAAGTCATTCAAAGGCCAACATGGAGTGAAGTACATAGCTCTTTTCTTTATATGCTTGGTGTGGCCTGTGAAATGATTTTAGGTGGTACACAAAAACACACAAACAATTAAAACTTAAATTATTGTGTATCTGTTTGGGAGTTTATTAAGAAAAAATTGTGAGAACATCTGACCTACCTGAGATTGAGTTTTTCAAAAATCAATTAAAGACAAATATTAAGAAAGTAATAGGATGGGTGGGTTGTAGACATGGCAAAAATCATTATTTCAAAACAAAAAAGTTAAAAGCACATCATTACATTTTAGTTCCCTTTAATTTTTGCCTACTTTGGAAAATTAGGAAGCCTATGGCTAACCCACCCATCTCAACCACGCCTCAGTTTCAAAGAACAGAATAGGCATAAAATTCACAAATGGATATCAAAATGCCAGCTTTTCTAATGGCTGGGAAAATACCCAATAATCTCAAAGTGCAGTTGACAGTGGTGGAATTGAAGAACAGATTTTAGACCCAAGAACAAAGTGGGGCCTTTTCGGTACCCTGAAATCTTGAGACCAGCTTGTTAGGAGAACTGTATTAGCAGGCAAGCCCTGAGACTACACCCACTTGAGCACAATAAAAAAAAGCAATACCCAGAAGGGCCTTGAGTGAAGGTGGGTCCTATACAGAAGAGCTCCCTTCTTACTCCTGAGTTAGAATAACAATACCCAACTGTGGTTCTATGAAATGCTAGACCAATCAGAACGGTCATTCCTCCTACCAGAGCAGAGGTGAGTGAATGGATGGAGAGACCATAGATGTTCACTCCCCTTCACGGAAGGAAAGAAAATCCTCTCAATTTTAGAGATGTGGTTACCATCTCCACACTGACCTGATCAACGCCCCTTTCATCTAAGCCTATTATCTCATATTTTGTCTCTTCTTTCATAGAATCTAAACTTTCTTGAATTTTATAAGGAATATAGAGCAGATGCTAGCTAAAATTGATTTATTTTTCCTAAAATAAATATTTTTAAAAACACAGATTATTCCTCATTTATTTTAACTTAAAGAAAATTTTAAGATCCTGTCTTATTTAGGAATATTGGATTATTCTTATTTTAATATTTTATGCATAACGTGATGAGCTGACTATGCTCTGAATCAGAGAAGCATTTATGAGAACATGCTAAAGCTCACCTGACTTTGTAACCTGGGTTAGTGGTGCTCAGGTTGGCAGCCCCTGGGCTCACTTGGCCTGACAGCGGGGTGATCTCTGAGTTAATCTGGTCTTGGTGCCAGTGGCTTTTTCGTAGACCTGAAGCCTATGGCTGAGTGGCTTCCAGGCTACTTTGAGAGAACTAAGTTAGCGTGATTTTCTGAATACAAAGGTAACTCCAGGGGAAACTGTTCAGTGGCGGTGGTTGTAGGGGGTTTGTTTGGGGAAAATCCCTCCATTGGCTAAATGTTTGAACACAATGAACATGAGAATTGCTTTAACAGAATGTATGTGGGACAAATGCACTCAATGAACTAAACTCAAGAGTGTATAATCAAGAAAAAAGCTTTCTTTTTTTCCACCCACTATCAAAGTTACATCAGGAATAGATAATGTTGTCAATCTCCAGTCTTTTTTTAAAGATAGCTCTCTCATCATGTTAAAATCAAATTCTGTAATCCCATTTTTTCTAATTTGAAAGTTAAAAAGGGGGATTTACCTTGGTCAGAAGATCCATCTCTCCCAGCAAATGGCTGAACATTTGGTCTATATCTTCATTTGACTCACCCATCTGAAAAAGGAGGAAATCCAGATATAAACAGTCTAATGAAAACCTGATCCCTGGATAACTGTCCCAGCTCTTTCTTGACCCCAAAAGCCCCATCCATGGGCAAGTAAATCGAGAAGAGAAGGCTGCAAGAGAGTAAGGTCTATTGGAGCCTAAAATTCCATGACTGACCTCCTCCAATTCGCTTGGTCCAAGGTTGAACCAAACCCTAGGAACTATCTCAAAGTGACAATTGGACTCTGGTTTTTCAGACTAAACTAGTCTCTTTGTGGCCGAGTGGACAAAGAGTACATAATTCAGGAATTCACATGACCATAGGACACCTTTATTAGAAAAGGAGAAAGCCCAGTGCCACAGGTGACAGGGAGAAGCAGAACTTCACCTCCCCTTAAAAGCTTCCACAGAAATGGTATCTCAGGAGTGAGTAAGCATATTCCCGAAACGATTCCTTGCTTTACAAAGACATTCTGCAACAGCAGCTTGCGGTAGGTTTATTTGAAAGTATTAAGGTGACTAACGCTGAGAACTAAGGTGGCCACACAATCAAGTGATAAGAGATGGAAATAAAACATATGTCACATTATAGCCTTTCTTTGCCTAAACCAAACGAAGAGATTGTCCAAGATGGGAAAAGTGTTTTCATAAAATGGGACGGGGACGCCTTGTGAGGTGTGACTAGTTGCTCTCTTCGTGACATTTTTGGCAAGGCTGGATGAGGAAATCAGGAGACATGGTTACTGGTCCTCCTTCAGCTACTAACCAGTAGCGTGTTGTTTGATAAAGGGAATCGATTGCTTCATCTGTAAGATGACGAGTTTACCGCAGATCATTTCTCAGGGTCCTCAATGCTCTAAAACACTGGAAGATTAATGTTAATTACAGTTCAAGCTAAGCAGTCTGGTGAGTGTATGTATCATTTAAGCCAAACAATATTCACAGGTGTGTATGCATGTATTTGGGTTTTAATAATTTTACATGGAAAATTTTAAATATATACAAAAGTAGAATAATACAGTGATTTTATGTACTCATTATCCAGCTTTAATAATTATCAATTCATGGTTGATCTTTTTTATTTAGATGTCATATCTATATCTTCCCAAAAGATAATTTTGAAGCAAATATTTTTTCATAAATATTTTAGTTTGTAGCTCTAAAAGGTAGGGTTTTTTTTAACCATAATTTTGATATTATTATCTCTGTACACACACACACGTGTGTGTGTGTGTTTGCATTTAAAATAAAATATTTGTCTAAAATAGGCAAAGTCAAGGCAGATTTATCTTTCCCTGCATAAATTATCTTGAAAATATATGGTTGTCCCTTTACCATAACTTCAAGCTAATACTTGAGTAGCAGTACCTTTTCATTTTTAATAGCTTTAGCTAATAAGGCTTTCTCTGTCTCTTTATAAAATATGTATATGAAAAATTTTTGTCATACTGACTCTGCTACTTAAAACTGATCTGAATGATCTTTTTTAAAAAAATCCAATTCTTTTTTTTTGTTTTTAAAGATTGGCACCTGAGCTAACAACTGTTGCCAATCTTTTCCTTCTTTTTTTTTTTAAATTGCTTTTTCTCCCCAAATCCCCCCAGTACATAGTTGTATATTTTAGTTGTGGGTCCTTCTAGTTGTGGCCGGTGGGACACCGCCTCAACATGGCCTGATGAGCGGTGCCATGTCTGCGCCCAGGATCTGAACCTGCGAAACCCTGGGTGCAACTTAACCACTTGCCACGGGGCCGGTCCCCCAATTCTTGAAATTAAAGAAATGTAATGATGATGATGATGATGATCCCGACACTGATCTGGCACTCACCATGTTCCAAGAACTGTTCTATAAGCCGGGTTGATATTAACAGTAAGCACCCAGGATGGCACTGACAGCGGGCAATCAGAAGGAATGATGGCTGTGGAAACCATTCAGAGTGAGTCGGTGCATATCCTCCAAATATCCACCCTGGAAAGCCGGTGCTCAATCTTCCCAAATTATCTTCAGCAATTGTGCTGGGTTTACATCACTTAGGAAACCTTCTTGCTTAAATTCCCCAGGAGACATTTTCCCCTCTCCCAATTTTAAGACGGAAAAATGATTTTTTCCTCACACAACTTTAGCGTCTTCACTGAACAGGGGTGAGAGTATTTTCTAGCTGAATTTCATGCTTCCCACAATAATTCTTTCTTTGCTCTCCTTCTAGGCCCTCCCTCTAGTGAAACACAAAAGCTACTCTGAGTCACAGTTATTGAGCATAGTCAATATTCAAATTTTAAGTTGTGCATGTTTTATATTGGAGGAAGGACATCTCAATTGCTATGACTATTAATCTTCCAGAATACCCTCTCTGGCTTCCAGTGAAGGAGGAGTCTCACAGGAGCATGAGTAGCTACAAAAGTGAGTTGGTCATGAAGGGCCAGGAAGGGGACTTCAGTTAAAACAGGAGAGGACTATGACACCATGGGACAAGTGCATTCCTAAGTAGCAGACACACCTGAAAGAATCAGGCGTACATACGCATAGGACAGGCAGGCACGTGTTGGAATCCAGGGAAGCCCTCCAGTGAATGCTCGGGGTCAGACCACACAAAGCAGGCAAGTTAGCTCTCAGATACAGAAGTGACGGGTTAGGCAGACACTGCAGGTGTGAGTCTGCGTGCAGGTCTAAGAGGTCGGGGAGGACTCAAACACAGCATCACTGAAGAAAGATGGAAGACGTTCATCCTGTTTTATGTGGGTTGTTGGGCACAGTGTTTATCACAGTCAGAGAAGGAAAGAGAGCAGCAGGTGGGCCCTGGCTCTGGTTGGGAAGGGGAGTCAGTGCTAGATCCACTCACATGTGGTTCGAATCCCCTCCCAGTTTCTTACAAAGCGTCTGAATCATACCCTCCCTTCTTCAAATTATCTGCAAAATGGAGGAAAGAAAATGTTTAAGTCAACAAAGTACCCACAGCTTCACAAACTGTCCCCTCAAACAATTAACTGGCACTCAAAATCTTGTAATGGATGATGCATTCATTACTTTAATAAGAGGAAATTAGCAGAATAAACAACAAAATTCCAGAACTGCCCATGAGAATTTATTTTCATTAGAATATTATGCAGTGCACCATGTGACAAAATAAAGGAAATCTTCAGATAATTATTATTAACAGGGGAAGTTAAGAGTAAGTATTAGTGTTAACATATTTCAAATTTTTTATAGAAGTAACCCAGAGGAGAAGGAGGTGGGGGAGGGCGAAAGAGGTAAAGGGGCACATGTGTTTGGTGATGGATGGCAACTAGACTTTTGGTGGTGAACACGATGCAGTCTGTTCAGAAGTTGAAATATAATGATGTACACCTGAAATTTATGTAATGTTATAAACCAATGCGACCTTAACAAAGAGAAGAAAGTAATCCATTCAGAGTGGAAAAAATAAATTTATTTGCTGATCTCAAAACTGCCAATCAGTGTTGCATTAAACTTATACGATCCAAAGATGATGCTCGTAATAAGAATCCTACCATTGATGCTTTCTCTTAAATCACTAAATTTGGAAAACTGCTAAAATGCTGAAGAATAAAGTCTTGAAAGGAAATGTGGCGTCAATGAACCAGAAAAACCCACTGAGCCCAAAGGCCTTGGTTTCTCTGTACACATCACCAATACAGAATGGGTTGAGGACATGCCAGGGTGAATCACACATCTAAGATGGAAATAACTTGAAACAACAGCACATTCTCGTGACCTCTGCTGAAACCCTCCCTGTGTTCATCTGGTAAAAATCTTTCTCTGCCCTTCCATTCCTTTCCCCCAGAGTCTGTTGATGTTAAATTATTAAAAGGAATCAACATCAAAATTGTGCTGTAAGTCCACAATCATAAGTACATCTGTTACTGAATGCATCACAGCTTAAAATAGAGTTACGTCCTTGGTAAAAACACTAAGACATTTAAGTTAGGGGCTATTATTGACATAAATTTGGATTCATCTGTAAATCCAATCATCTTCCATATTTACCCTCTCTGCAGGAAAACCTTGTTTTGGGGATGGACAGAACAAGAGTCACACGGATATATACACAACGGGTACACATACACACACACACAAGCGTGAGAAAATAGGGCTGTGTCTATTTGTACGTGTGGTATTTTCCAAAGGTCAAAATCAAGATTAAAAAGAGAGAGAGAAAGAAAACACTCAGCCCTCAGACAGCTCAGAGTGTTATTGGGTTAACAGTTTAAAAGAGCAGGGTGGAGCAGCCCTAGTGAAGCAATGGATTGCAAAACCAGCAATGTGCACATCACGAATGGGTGGAATTAACATCTTTTTGTGCCTATGTCATTTCTGAGTCCCTTTCGTGTCTTGGGAATGACAACAAACTGTTGACTCAAGGAAAACTGGAATAGTACTTAATCAGATAGATTTTGCTGGCTTTTTTTGCGGGGGTTGGGGGGGTGAGGAGTGGATAGAAGAAGGGTGGGGTCGTTGAGGCTGCATATCCAGGCTGAAATCTTGCCTTAGATTCCCTGAAGGACAAGGGAATTTTCTCTAATGCTCAATATTTCCCTAAGGCTCAAATTTCTAAGCCTCAGTTTTTATCCTCAAATAGTTTCTCTTCTCTCTCTATATAAATCCCATATACAAACTTCAAATATATGTGTTTAAAAAAGTCTATCCACAAGAAAAAAAGATTGTAACTATGTTAGGTGACGGATGTGTTAACTAAACATATTGTGGTAATCATTTCATAATATTACATATATTGCATCAACTTGTTCACCTTAAACCTATATAGTTATATGTCAATTATATCTCAATAAAGCTGGAAAAAATCCATCCTAAGTACTCTGATATATATATACATATATATGTTTAACAAGACATATATTTATGCCTATGGCAAAGTTAACCTCATACATCTGACTCGGTTTGGATGCAGGTTTCATTGCCATTTGGATTAGCAATTCCAGCCATGGCTTCGGACCTAGATCAGGGCAGACCTTATTTTATCTGTCAGAATAGCTTGCCTAAAAGCAGCCCATTCAATATCCCACAGCCATTTCCATCATTATTCCCCCTCTGGTGCATTCTCCTCCCATATGTCCTAATTTGGCTACTGGTCATAATTCACTTATTAGTCCAACTTAGAAAACTTAGCGTAGTCCTTGACTTGTCCCATTTTTCCATCCAATCAGTCAAAAAATCCACTGGTTTTCCCCATGGAGTGTTCTCCTTTCTTGCATCCTCACTATCAAGCCATAGCTGAGACCCTGATCAGCTCATCTAGTCTCCAGCCTCCCAGATACCCCATTCAGCCTCAGTACCATCACCGTGAATTTGAAATACAAATTGAACGTGTCACTCTTCTGTTTCTGTGGCTCATCATGAAGAAGTGGAGAGAGTTCAGGTCTCAGCATGTCTTTCCAAGTCCTTTACAATGTGCCCCAACCTACTCTTCAGGTTTCACCTCTTGCCACACAGGGCCCTTGACATCATCTGAACAGGCTTTTAAAAATTCTTTGTTTTTGTATATGCTACTCCCTTTAAATAATATCCTTGTCTGTCCACTTATCCTGCATAAAATTCTACTTATCATTCAAAATCCAGTTTTCATGTCAACACTTCAATGGTGTCTTCACACTCAGTAGAGAGATTTGCTGTCCATTTTACTTGGTAATCATATCAGTAAATCCTGGCCCCAACAACTTTGATAATGTATTTAATCCCCCTCGGTTTGTTTCCTTGTCTGCAAAATGAGGAGAATAACACGTAATTCATAGGACTATTGTGACAATCAAACAAAACAGCATATGGTACTTGGCATAAGCACTCAATAACAGCATTTACCATACTGAACCATGCTCTTTTTGTTATCGCGTTAGAACCTCTTTCCAGCTTGGGGGCTGTTATTAAGTTAGGATCAGATCTTGTTCATCTTTATGTTTAAAAATGCTTTGATGAAAGCCCAGAGAGATGAAGTAATCTCAGACGGATGGGAAGACGTGAGCTGGAGCACAGATCTCAGGCTGCACAGAAAGCTAGCATGCCATCTCCAATGCCCTAGAGGTGGACCCTGCTGCCCTGCACTCAGAGCTATGACATCCCAGGGCTGGACAGGCACCGAGCTTAACAAATCCCGCCCTTTAACTATCAGGGCAAGTAAACAGAAACTCTGTTTCGAGGCTGTTGCCATAGTTACAAGTTTGTCAACCTCACTCACTATAGCAATAGTTGACTTTTTTCAATGCTTTCCAAGTGAGTAAATACTGATACTTATTCAGCTAAGCTTTGTTGGTAAACACAGAGGTTTCCTTGGGGCTCACATTTATTTAGGCCTGAATCAGTTTTCAAAACCAAAATTTTTGTTGCTTTCAGAAAAATCTAACAGCTACCATGCAACTTGAGTAATGGTTATCAATGGCTTTCCTTCTAATCGAATTCAATCTGAAGTCAGTTAATATTTTAAGTAGTACATTAAGTAACCATTATTTAATAAATAAAAACAAGCTACATCTTCTATCTTAATTATTCTTTTATTCAGGTCACATTTCTAATTAATTTTAACCCTATAAACATAGATTTATACCTTACTTTAGAACAAAAATGTAGCAGCTTAATTATACAGTAATATATCAGGCTATCTGTATCACTTTAATATATAATTAAAATGTATTTGTATACGTTTTGCTATTTACACAGAATTGTACGCCTCTGGCTTGCACTGGGTTTCAAAATAGAGAATAAATTGTGTGTGTGTGTGTGTGTGTGTGTATTTGCCAATGTCACATTTTGGTTTTTCACGTGTTTAAATCTGCTAATCTGTATGAACAAAAATGAACACACACGGACATGTTCAAATATTCCTCTCTTGTAACGTATATCTTTGTTGCTATGAACTGAATTTTGAGCATAATAGTATTATATTAAGGGGTTATTTGATGCACTTAAAACTAAATGATTTACTCATAAAACATACAATTTTGTATATTAAATACAATAAGAAATAATAAACTCACTTATAAAAATTTTTCATAAAACAGAAAATAGTTAAAAAGATTATTTTCACACAGGTTTCAAAAAGTGAGCCTAGCAACTTCTGCATAAAATCAAAAGGTTAAGATTTTCCCCTTGTGATCATCAATTCTTGGCTTTACAGAAATGACACATTCAGTGGCAGCCAGCATCAATACAATGAAGAACCCTGTGTTATTTAAATTTTCATAAGGAGTTAATTTGTCAAAAGTCTGCTTTCTTGAAGCACCAGATTAAGATATTACAAACTGGTGGATGGTCTAATTTGAAGGGTTGCAAAGCTAACCTTTTCAGCTGGGGTCTTAGGTACACATAATTTTACCTGGATTGAGGTATTGATACCAATAACCAAATGAAAATTTTACAGTAATAAGAATTAAAAGAAAAGACAGAATATCTGTTAGTAAAATTTTAAGAATGAAACAAAGGATGTATGAAAATGACTTTCTGATCCTTAAAATGAATCAATTAAGCTCAGACAGGTTAGAACTAGTCTTCAAAATTCTACCAGAACAGACGCCACCTATCTACCAAGAAGAAACTGCCCCTCTGTTACTACCGTGCGTGGCTGTGGGTGGAGAGAGACGACTCTCCCCATTCTCTTTACCTTCCTGATAATAATAAAAATAACTACTAATACACGATCAGGCGTCCTCACTCTGTGCCAGGCACTGTCCTTGTGCTTCACGTGTGCTGACTGATTAAATTCACCCTCACAGCTCCCTAGATCGGACACTTATTTTCCCCATTTACAGAGGAGGAAACTAAAGCACCCAGAGATTAAGTAACTCGCCCGAGGTCACACAATTTCAGTCAGTCCACAAATATTTATTGATCCCAGATACTGTTCTAGGCTTAAACAAACTCCGGAAGATTTTCCTCTATGGCTTTTCCACAACTGTATTTCTCCTCATCAATGTGTCAAGGATTAAATATCTAGACTTTATCTACATACTGTACATGTGGACACACTGTACATATGGGAAGCCATTTTGAAGAGAGTTAAAGGAAAATGCTTGCATCCTTGCATTGAGACTGTTATTTTTGAACCTTACATCCTATCATGTATTTCTTCGTGCAGGTGAGGGTGTTTTGGGTCTATAGTAAGATTGCCAGAGCTGAAATATAACTGGAATCAATGAGAAAAAAGGTTGAAAAATCTGAGACTCTGTTCGTATCAATTTGCTTTGGTATTTTTATTACTTTTAAATTTAAAAAAGAGCTGGCTATGTTTACTTTTTCAAGGAAAAAAAAATCAGCTCACCTATGACAACTACAGACACAAAAGAAGAGAAAAATAAAAAAACATCTGTTCGTGATAGGGATCATACCTAGCCTGGAATATATAGTGCAGAATCCAGACGATCATAAATGCTGGCGGAAATTACGAAGCAGCCAGAGTGCAGTACGATTGGAAAATAACTGACCATATTGAATTTTACCTGATTCCTTCAGTGTAGTTTTTTTTCAAAATGCAATGAAAGCACTTATCAAGAGGAAGTGGTTCACGAAACAACACAGCACATGGTTAAAGGTTCTCGCAATGATTGGGGGAGGGGGGAAGCCAAAGCTTCTGTGTAACATGAAACAGGAAACAGAGCATCTCTAAAATTACACACAACATCAAACAATACTCAACAAAGAACTAAGATGAAGAAATCTCTTGGGCCAACTTAACCGGCTTGGTACGGCACACCTGAGAGGGGTGAAAATTTTAAGAAACGGGCTAACAAACAGTTACTAGGTTAATAGGGTCATCGCTATGGTCCTACGAACAATACAGATCAACGTATCAATCACAACGGAAATTCATGTGGACATCACAGATACGCATATGTACGATTGTGCAAAAGGAATGGCCAAAACGATAGGGTTCTTTGGTAAGCAGTACCGTGATGGCAAAAGTTAGATGGAAAAAGCATTTGTAAATAAAAAAAGTAATCATGAAATGACACATTTCAAAAATTTAAATGCTACTAAGGGGGTGCTTTGAAAAGCCCTAGAATTTGTCACAGTGTAGAAACACATACATGCACGTATAGAAAACGAGACGGGCTATCAACATTTTTTAAAAGTCTGATTTTTAAATGCTCTCATTTCCAAATTGCTTTGCTTTTGAGTGAATGCAGGGTGGAGTGGAATGGAGTAGCGCACTCTGCTAAGTCAGGCACCAGGGTAGGTGAAAAGGGAGATGGCCGAAAAAGACCCAAAAATGGTCAGCAGGACTCGGAAGTAAACAGCATGTGACACAGGGAAACAAAGGTCAGATCTTCTGAACACAACAACATTCTCACTTCCATCTGTCCAGACGGCTTTCTACATTTCTGGGAGACAAACTGTAGGTTAGTTTCACTTGGATATATGTGGGCTGAAAAGAGAGTTTAAAATTTCGAGATTTTCTTAAGTTCTCTTTCTACTCCATTTTGAACATCTATATAAGGAATGGGGAACTGCTTTTGTATTTATGATCTACTGTGACATCAAACCAAAATGACAACATAATTTAGGGTTTTTTGAAGAGACAAAAATATCCACTCATTTGTAAATAAAAACCATGGATACTAATTTTCATACAGAAAACTCCTGTGAATGGTTATCTATAGTCACTGTCCCTACTCGTCTTTTTTCTCTCAAATCTCCCCTGCTATGGCTGAATGTCGTGTCCCCCCCAATTCATATGTTGAAACCTAATCCCCAGTGTGATGGTGTTTGGAGGCGGGGCCTTTGGGAGGTGATTAGGTCAGGAGGGTGGAGCCTTCATGCTGGGATTAGTGTCCTTATAAGAAGGGACACAAGAGCTTGTTTTCCCTCTGCTCTCTGCCATGTGAGGACACAACAAGACGGCCATCCACCAACCAGGAAGTGGGCCCTCACCAGACACCGGATCTGCAGGCGCCTTAGTCTTGGATTCCCAGCCTCCAGAACTGTGAGAAATAAATGTCTGAGGTTTAAGCCACCCAGCTGATGGTATTTTTATGGCAGCCCAAACTAACCAAGACCTACCCCAACTGGACTTCTGTTCCCACCAAACTGTCTGTGTCAAGATTACCAATGACCTCCATGTTGCCAAATCCAATGGTTAATTCTTAGCATCTTAAACAGCATTGAACACTGTTTGCTGATCACTTTCACTCGGAAATACTTTCTTCACTTGGCTTCCATGAAAGCTTTCTCTCCTGCTTTTCCTTCTAACAGAGGCCAACTGACCGTGAAGCTAATGAAGCTTACGCTTCAGGGCTCCTCACTTGCAGGCCCCTTCTAAGACTGCATGTCCCTTCTGGCACCCCAGCAGCGGCATGGAACACTGTTCTCTTGCTGAGAGATCACCCTGGTAAGGATCCCAGGGCTGGGAGTGGAGCTGCTGGGCTGTCAGCACTACTTCTACTTCATCCAGCTAGAGCTGGGTCCATGGTAGATCTCACGGACTGTGGACCCCATCTCCTATTCTGAGGAGAAGAGCTGAAGGGGACACTGGTCTGCTCTGCTTCTTGTATGGAGTCCCCTTGACCCAAGCTTCCTGGCCACCTTACATCACCCCCAGGACCAGCCTAGCAGTTGGGAAGAGGCGGGAACTGATGGCTGCCTGGTCTTGGCTGAGCTGGACCAGCTGCTTCCTGGGCCACTGAGAGCCATGGGGGCCATGCTATAGCTAGTGAGAGCAAATGCCTCAGTTCTCCGAGGCCTTGCTCCTCGGCAAGAAGCGCTGCCAGAGTAAGAAACCACAGAGGAAGTTACAGATGAGGCTTTCCCATAGAGAGCTGTGAGACTAAAGAAAACTTTTTCTAAACTTTCAATAATAAAATTAACTTTGAGCAACTATGCTGAAGGGAAGACTAAATTCTCACTCTATTTCCTCCGCAGAAAACTGGATTTCAACTTCATACTCATGTTGAGAGGTGATCAAAGAATATGCAGCCAAAAGTGTAGGAAAAAATATATCAGGCAGTTAATTAGTAAAAAAAAATAAGTGTTACTTTTTGGATTTTGTGATGTTGGTGGTATGTGTTTCAAAAAATTAGTAATTCTTGGGGCTGGCCCTGTGGCCTAGTGGTTCGGTTCAGTGCACTCTACTTCAGTAGCTTGGATTAGGATCCTGGGCGCAGACCTGCACCACCCATTGGTGGCCATACTGTGGTGGTGATCCACATACAAAATAGAGGAAGACTGGCACAGATGTTAGCTCAGAGCCAATCTTCCTCAAGCAAAAAGAGGAAGATTAGCAACAGATGTTAGCTCAGGGTGAATCTTCCTAAGCAAAAAGAGGAAGATTGGCAATAGATGTTAGCTCAAGGCAAATCTTCCTCAGCAAAAAAAAACAAAACCAAAAAAGTAATTCTTTGTGATTTCCTTTCTCACACAGGCATCTCCCAAAACTGTATAAGATTCAGGCCCCAGGAATCCCGGATCTTCCCTGCCTGTCTCACCAGCCTCTCCTTTTAGCCTCCTTTGTTGGCTCCTCCTCATCTCCCTGATCTCCTACTTTCTGTTCGTCTCTGTCTATACTCTCTCGCTAGGTGGTCTCACACTGTCTCCGGGCTTTAAATACCACATACGTGCTGCCAACCCCTCAATTGTATCTCTAGCCCCAGCTTCCCTCTTATTTCACAGATTCAACTACTACTTAGCGCTGCCGCCCTTGCCTCTCTCATTTTATCCCCTTTAGCTGTCTGCTCACACTGCCTCCCAGCTGTTCCTTGAACGCTGGTAGCATGCAGCTGTGCATGCTTACTCTCTCTCTGGAGCACCTGTTCCCCACTTCCCTAAATGGCTTGCTCTCTCACCGCCTTTGGGTCTTTGCTGAAATGATCCTTATTACTGAGGCTTCTCTGACCTATTTCAAAATCAACTCTTTCCCACAAACTGTTTTCCCTGTTTATATTCTCTCCCTGCTTACCAATTACAATTTGACTGTTGTTGTTTACTCCTAGATTCCCACAAGTAGCGCAATGTAGTAGATACATGATAGATATGGAATGAATATTTATTAAATGGATGGATGAATAAAAAATTAAAATGCAATATATTCATTTAAGCTTCATGAGGGTCATGAGGTCAAGGCTGTCTTATTCACCTTTGTATTCCTAGTGCTAAGCGTAGTGCCTGCCTTGGTCGTGGAAAGCCTTCAAAAGCATCTGCTGAATAAATGAATGACTTACGGGAGAGCAGTGGAGGAGAAATGGAGAGAGGGAGAGAGAGATAAAAAAAGGAAATTGATTTCACAACCACCACAGTGGGTGGCAAGAATAAACAACAGATGTTGACACCAATGGGTGAAAGATGGGTGGGGAACACGATATTCCTCAAAGTATCACCCCACTCTGCTAAGTCAAGCTCCAGGGTAGTTGAGAGGTGAGATGGCTGAATAAGACCCCAAAATACTCAACAGAACTCAGAAGAAAAACAGCAAGCGACACAGAGAAACATATTACTTACCACTTTCAAAGGGAATACTGTTAAATAGAAAAATCTGGTGGATACAATTTTAACCAAATGAAGAAATTTAGGATCATCATTGATGGGACAATCTGACATCTCACTGCCCGGAGAAGATGCAGCGAGGACACAGTGTCACCTCATAACACTGCTGCCAAAGTGTTTAGCCTGAGTCTAGTCAAGAGGAATCCACCACACAAGTCCAAATTGAGGGACATTCTGCAAAACCATCAAAACGAGTGGTCTGGACTCTTCACATAAAAAAAGACATTATTGAGATAATTTGGAAAATTTGAATATAAACTATGTATCAGAAAATTCTTAAATTAATTAAATTTCCTCAGTGTGATCATGGTATTGTGGCTGTGTAAGAGAATGTCTTTGTTCTTAGGAGATAAATGGTGAATAAAAAAATAGAGCAGATGCCTCTAATGTAAAAAAATAGTGAATCTGGGTGAAGGGTATATGGGTGTCCATTGCACTAGTCTTACTTTTTTGTTGTTGTTGAAGTTTTGAAACTTTTCAAAATAAACAAGTTTGGGGAAAAAAGAGCCAATCTTTTAAGTCAGACAGACCTGAGTTTAAAGGAACAAAACAAAAAAGAAAGAGGAAGAGGAAGAAAATTTAAAGTAGAGGCAGGCAAAGACAATGTGAAAGAAAAAAATATTTAATCTATCCTGTTGTAGTGCTGTTATGTTATCTCATCCAGTTCTCATAAAAACCATGGGGGGTAGATAATATGACTCCCATTTTCATAGATGAGGAGCTTGTGGTGGGAAGTTTGACGGGCCCATGATCACACATCTAATACATGGAAGGATGGATTCAAATTCAAGTCCAGTCTTGTTCATTACACTGCTCCTCTCTTACCCAGAAAATGAGCCATGTAGAGAAAGAGTCACAGCAGGAGAGGTGTGTGAAAGAAAAACACAGGTGGAAAATACACTTAGCCACTCATAATGCATCTGCCTAGAGATGACACATATTCAAACAGGCACAAAGCAGCAGCAATGGGAGGAAAAGGCACACACCAGCAAAGAAAGTCAAACAGAAACAGGCTTTCATGTAGTCACATTCCCATCTCAAAGGGAGGATCTTCCACATCACTACTTCTAAAGGGTCTAAAACTGGGCTGTGTCTTCACAGATATGATCATGGATGTTACATCATAGCAAGCCCCCTCTAGAACAGATAACACTAAGTTCAGGACCATATGTGGCCATGGCATTGAGACCCACCCCTAGTCTAGGTAGAAGAGGAGAGGCCAGCATACGCCTGGGGCTAGACGTCTTGCTTGACAAACAGGTTGAAGCAGAAATTATCTGGTAACCACAGGATTTTGACTGATGATTTAAAAAAAATTCATTTTCTCCTCTCTTCTTCCAACTCCAAATTCAAAGAGGAAAAGGATGAAGGGGAGGAGGTTAAAACACTTGGCTTCAATTTTTCATTTTGCTTTGGCAGTAAAGATCAATGGTTTCTAGTGCAGGGAAAAGTTCCCCTGTGTGACTGCTAAAATTTTTAAATATGCAAGCACAGGAATATTAATTCCTGTCAAATGCCTTTTTGCCTTCCAAGAGCACAGAAGGGATACTTGCTAAAGATTCCTAAGAAGTAAAAGTCATGATCTTGGCCATCACTGGAGTAATGAGAACCAGGCATGTCCACCAAGGCTTGAGAATCAGCACTAGGCAGAGTACATATTCCAGGCTTTGCTTAGAAAGCAGTATATAGCCACCCAGAAGCAGAATCCACCACGATATACAGCCACTGAAGGGCTGAAACTACCACAAGACTCTAGGACTGATGTTCAGTTTTGTGAGTTGTTTCTAATTGCAAAATAAATCTATAGGTTGCTACAGAACATCAAAAAAACCAAAACACTGAAACCAAAAGGAAAAGTAAAGGCAACATAGTTCCTCAATTCAAAAACATATCTTTTTACATTTTAATGCTTCTGAAATCATGATTCATATAGCAGAATGTAAAATTTCGCTACCACCAACAGGAATCAGCTATGATGTAGTTTTCCTCAACTACGTATTTGCAAACTGAATGGAGCAGAAAAGGTGTCTATTCATCTAATCGTCATTTCAGTGGAATTGTCTGCCTCGGTAGTAGAATACACAGTTCAATTCTTAATTTAAATTTGGATCCCAAATCATCATTTAAGAAACTCATAAAGATTCAGAATAACGTGGCACTAAAATGCAATGTTACCATTTGGAGAAGACTGCCGTTCACAGGTCAGACCACGCTATGAAGGCAGCAGAAACTGTCAAGGCTCTCAGATTGTAATTTTCAAAGTCAAGAGAGATTGATGTGGCAGATTTATGCATTAGAAAGGATTATCTTTCAGGTACCAAATGCCTACCTATCAAACGATTCTAATTGGAATTCAAGAGAAGTTTTTTAACTTCCAACAATATTTAAGACAATAAAGAAAAATAAATCTTTGTATTTAAACAAGATATATTAAAAAGTTCATGGCATTCTTTGATAAGCCTAAAAATTATTTTGTGGACTGTAAAAGTTGTAAGGAACAAGATTACACATGGGCTTGGGGAATGAACAGCTGAGTGTCCTGGCATGCTCTGCGTGTCTTAGAATCTTTAATTCTCAATTTGAGGAAGCAAAGACTCACATTTTATTTGTAACACTTAGAAGAAATGGTATATAACTCTGTGAACAATTGTATGCTGTTATCTCCCAAAATGTTTCTGAATATCCCATGCAGCGTCTCTCAACTCCAAAAGGATGTTGATGAATTCATCAATGAAATATGATAACAATGTTGAACATTCTCAAGATGAGAACTGAAAAATGGCCTTTGGCTTTAACAGCATAGAAGTCACTGGCTATCTCCAGGGGGCACTGAGGGTGGAAGCCAAACTGAGCACCTTCAGAAGAGAGTGGGAAATAGAGATAACACAGACAGAGATGGTGTGGTCCACATGGTCCATCGCAATTGTAAAATGCTTTCCTCTCTATCACTCAGGATTCTTCCAAAGTCACTTTCACGGCTCCAAGCATCTTTCATGTGGATGTGCTGCAACATCATTTAATCAGTTCTCTATTGCAGGAAATTTATAGTTTGCTCTTCTTTTCAAGATATGCTATGAGCCAGATGTTTTCATTTGCAGAAAAATTTTATGCAGCACGGCTTAAGGATAAAACTGGAAATAACCAATTCTTGCCTTTCTATGGGGTGAGGAATTTTCTGTTTTTGTATCTTGGTCAATGTTCTGCACCTGGATTGAGGCTGTTGGTAAAAATAATGCTCGTGTGTGGTAAACTTTGCATTGATGAGCTCAAGCAGGGTGTGTCCCAATGTGCCGCTTACTTTTCTCTATTTGGATGTATTTATGGCCATTTCTTTTTTTTTTTTATTCAGGTATAAGTGACATATTAGTTTCAAGTGAACAACAGAATGATTCGATATTTGTATATATTGCAAAATAATCACCATGCTAGGTCTAGTTAACATCTGCCACCACGTAGTTACAAATTTTTTTCTTGTGATGAAGACTTTTAAGATCGACTCTCTTAGCAACTTTCAAATATGCAATACAGTATTATTAACTATAGTCACTATATGTACGTTACACTATGCTGTGCGTTACAACTCCATGACTTATTTATTTTATTTTGGCCCCCTTCACTCATTTCGCCCATCCCTCTACCCCCAACCTCTACCAACCACCGATCTATTCTCTGTATCTATAGCTTGATGGGTTTTTTTTTTAGATTCCACATATAAGTAAGATTATTTACAGCCATTTCTGGGACTGCTTGTGTGTCCAAAATACATTAGGATGATACACACCATGGAAAAAATTTATAGCAGAAAAATCTGAAGTACATTTAAGATTTTTCAGTGGCAACCCAGTTTTGATTCTTTTCCTGAGTCTCTTAGTAAGTTTTCTCTCTTCTTCCTCAAAATGCTACTGACGATACTTTTCACTCTCCTATTTTGAAACAAGAAAGGAACTGAATTTTTACTCCTTCACAATCAAGATGATTCACCTCTCAAAATAAAACAAAAAACATCTAGCATTTTTCTCCAAACTCACCTTCCAGAAGGAGCTGGGGTGCAGTGTGTGTGGGGCTTCTATTACGTGCTCATTTTTTTGTGATATGTGGGCCTATCTGGGTGGGCCTCAGGTTGGGGGATCACTGAGCCACACAAGGCAGACAAGACCCTCCCAAAGAAACAAGAACAGAGTCTAGAATCAGGATGCCCTGGTTCAAAACCTAGCACTGCCACTTATTGGCTGTGTAACCTTGGGCAATTCACTTAACCTCTCAGTGTTTTAATTTTCTCACCTTTGAAAAAGTGTGATAATAAGTTACTTTATGAGGTCAAAGTGAGAATTCTCTAAATTAACATATGTAAAGTAGGTACAATAGTCCTGGCTAGATCTGAGAGCTCAGTAAATATAGGTCCTAATCCCACGAAGCAACTGGAACGGCAGCCATCTCTCAGCCTCCTGGAAGCCCGGAGGGCCATGTGCACGGACGCAGGCTGAGGAGGAGCATGGTGACTACAACTGTTAGAGTCAACAGTCTCGCATTGTGGATCCTCCCTCTTGCCCATGCCTCCCCACGAGGGAAACCACCTGGCCCCAGGGAGATTCTTGGTTGTGTTTGGTGGAGATGGGGAGGTCACAAGTTGAAAGAAAAGGAAGAAGGTTAAAAGTAAAAAGAACTATATCTTTTGAGATCCTAAAGGAAACCAAGAACACAGGTCTGTTTTGTGCATTATGTTGGAACTGCCTGGAATGACAGCTGGGGCCACGCTAATTGCACAGAGGTCAAGAGAGAAATGCAGAGCTGCCACTGGGGGAAGGGCGAAGGCGAAGCCACCACAGGAACAATGTGCAGCTTGTAGTGACAGCACTAGTGCCACAGCTGGGGATCCACAGATGGTGCAGTAGGAAAGACTGCAGTCCTTTTCACAGGACAGTCACCTCCCAGAGCTCACATAAGACACACCCAGGATGCCAGGAATGAGCCAGGGAGAGCCTATGAGCTGGGGTCAAGAGATGCCATCCAGGGTGGCTAAAGCAGGGTCTATTACTCAGTCACCGTTAGAATAACCGTATTTCCTGATTGCATATTCCCTTAGGTTGGTAAGACCTAGAGAAATAGGTGACACACGAATAGGTACACGTACTGATCACTTATTTTCACATAAACTCATTTACTTATCCAGTGACAGGTTGCAATTTTATACCATGATTTTTCCCTTCTGAATTCATTCATTCATTAGCTCAAGAAACACTTATGGAATGCAAACTCTCTGCCAGACCCTATAGTAATTGCTAGAATCCATACCTTGAATATTTGTTAAACGGATACAGTTCATAGTCTAAAGAGGATGACAGACACGAAAATAACAACACTGCATAACAGTAATTCGTATAAAAGGCATCAATCAAGCCATAAGGGATCAGAGACGAAAGACCATGAGTTCTCTCGGGGTGAGGGGTTGTTCTCGGCAGCCTGAGGTTGATGGGATGTGCAGATGTTAGGAAACAGCCTTAATAGCTTCAGTTTCTAAATCTATAAAATGGGAACATTTTGCCAGGTTTCTGTAAGGATTAAATAAGATAATGTGTGCAAAGGGCTTACCAAATGCTCAGCAAGTGGTGGGAGTGGTTCTATCATCACTGTCATTGTCTGGTTAGTACACACATCTTAGGAGAAGACAGCCTGACGCTTGAAAGCACATAGCAGGTTGATATTGCTGAGTCATCTAGCGAGGCCAAAGCTCACCTTTGGATCTGGTTCTGCATTTTCTCTGCTACAGTGGTTCTCAAAGTGTGGGCCCCCACATGAACAGCATCGGCATCACCCAGACATGGAAATGCAAATTCTTGGACCCCACTCCAAAATTACTGAATCAGAAACTTGGGGGTGGGGACCAATAATCTGTGTTTTCACCATCCTTTGGTGTGATTCTATTGCACACTAAAGTTTGAGAACCACTGCTCTACAAGTAGATGGCAAAGTCTAAAAAGAATTTTAAAAAAGGCACAGGCAAGTCCAGACCGTGAAGGGATTATGAGAACCAAAACTTTTAGTTAAGACAAAAATGGCTTGTGTTGGGGCTGGCCCCGTGGCCGAGTGGTTAAGTTCGCGCACTCCACTGCAGGTGGCCCAGTGTTTTGTTGGTTTGAGTCCTGGGCGCAGACATGGCACTGCTCATCAAGCCACACTGAGGCAGCATCCCACATGCCACAACTAGAAGGACCCACAACGAAGAACATACAACTATGTACCAGGGGGCTTTGGGGAGAAAAAGGAAAAAAATAAAATCTTAAAAAAAAAATGGCTTGTGTTTTAGGTCAAATACAAGGAAAGAAGGCACTCCTCACACCCTCCATTATCTCAATGTTAAAAATGCATTAGAAACGATCACATCTTTCTATCGCTTAAAGGTACGGAATGAAAAAGAATCTGGTGTTTAACCTGCGTATTGGGGAATCAAGCTCACTCTTACCATTAATGTTCCTGCCCTGGGTAATTGCATAACGTCTTGAAGCAAATATTCACTCAATTCCTACGGATTATGAAGCACTTCCTTTCCTTCTTCATAAACAAGAAGCATATTCACACTATAATACTAATGATGGTGACGGCTGGTGGCTCCAACATGGCCTCCAGTTCTTCACACTTCTCCCATCAAGACATGGGGTCTATGTCCCCTCCTCTTGAATCTGAGCAGGCTTGTGACTGCTTTGATGGAAGAATGATGGAAGTGGCACTATGTGGGTTTGGAGGGTAGGCCATTCAAGGCCATCCCCCTGGGCCTCTCAGAACTCCTTCCAGACATTCCTTCTAGGACTCTAGCGCCACACTGTGAGAAGCAAGAGCCACCTGGAGGGGTCGCAAGAGGCACTCAAGTCACCAGTTCCAACCCAGTCCAGCGGCCAGGCAGCTGAGCGAAAAATCCTCCAGATGAAACCAGTTTGCAGCTGTGTGGGGCACCCTCAGCGGTTCAAGTCTTCCTAGCTGAGGTCACAGACATCATGGAGCTGAGAAAAGCTAGCCCTGCTGTGGCCTTTCTGAATTTCTGACCCACAGAACCCATGACCTTAATAAAATTGTCTGTTTTACAGCACTAAGTTTGGCGGTTTGTTACGCAGCTGTAGCTAAGTGGAACAAATGATCATATCACCTACCATTCCAGCACCTTCTATGTGTCAAGCACTATACTACACTTTATATGCTACACCTCTTATCCTTTCAATGGCTCTGCAAAATATATTATCCTTATTTGAAAGTGAAGAAATGCAGGCTTTGAAAAGATAAATGTCACGTAAGGGTGCATATCTGGTAAATGACTAGTTTACGTTACAATTCAGTGAGTTAAAAAATGCCAAAGTGTCAGTCTTTAGCCACGTAAAGATGAGAACTCAGAGAGGGCAAGCATTAAAAATTAATAATGACACAATTATATTATTTTTTTAAAATTTAAAAATGTTAATGCTTTCTTTCTTTCTTTTTTTCTTCTTCTTCTCCCCAAAGCTCCCCAGTACATTGTTGTATATTCCAATTGTAGGTCCTTCTAGTTGTGTTATGTGGGATGCCACCTCAGCATGGCTTGATGAGCAGTGCTAGGTCCGTGCCCAGGATCCAAACTGGTGAAACCCTGGGCCACTGAAGCGGAGTGTGTGAACTTAACCACTCATCCACAGGGCTGGCCCCTAATGCTTTCTCTACGGAGAATTTAAGCATTGTTATCTACTCATCAGGAGGGACAAAAATCATTAATTTATTATTAATTACAACTAGTAATTATTATGCCATTACAATATATAATATATAATAATGTCAGCATAGATTAATAATTTGACAATTTCTTTTGCCGTAATTATGAGATGTTTGTCATGAAAAATACAGAAATTTGTGTCCCCGAATAAGCCAACTAGACGGAAATTAACCTGCCTACAGAGCATCACTAACAGCAAACTAGTCAAGATCCGAGCACGTCTATGAAGCCAAGAAGGGCACCTATTAGTTCAGTGGACATCTGATAATATTTAATGGCTCTATATGAGTTTCTTCAATTTCTTTGTGAAGGATATTTACACATAGTTTCCTATGGGTGTTATTTTTATATATGGCAAATGAGAACCTTTTAATTTAATTATATTTTTCTCCAAACAGTCTACATAGGATCCCACCCAGTCTACAGCTACCGCATTTTAAATTTCTCTCTTCCAGCTGTGAGAAAGAACAAGCACAGAATGGAAATAATGGACTTGAAAACACAGACTGTTCCAATGTTCTGTCAGTTTTATTCAGACCACTCAGCCAATTCTCTACTTAATTCGTCTGTCAAGAAAATAAAAACAGTGAATAAGGAACTTGAAATTACCCTCGATCATCATTCAAAGGGTACGTGTTGGAGGCCTGCTCTATCCCCAAAAACCTTACTAGGTGGGAATGTAATGACCGGGTGAGTCAAACCTGAGTTCAGTGCTAACTACCGCATGACCTTGAGCAACTTCCTTCACCCTGTTGAGCTTCAGTTTTTTCCTCTGTAAAACAGGGATGAGAAAACCTCATTCATAAGATTGCAGTGAGGATTAAACTAGCATAGGCAGGCCCTGGCACAGCAACTGGCACATAGTGCTGCTTGCATGGAGGCAGGAACGTTGAAAATGCACTGACAACTTCTGGTTCCAAATAGTGGGCAGTTAATATACACTCGCTCCTAAACTTCCAATGAAATGACTCTATAACAGTCCGGAAAGGAAGGCAGGATGGCATTACCAGACCAAAATGTTGAAGAATTTCTAGAAGATATTATGAAGAAGGGACTATATAGACTGACCAACCCGAGTTAGGGAAACAGCAGTCCAATATGAGTCTAGAGATGGCTGCCAAAGACAGAGCCCAGGAAAGTGCCCAAGCTCATGGTCAGCAAGGACAGGAATCCAGGGACAGCCAACTGGAGGAGGACTTATTTAATGGATTGACTGCTATGGGCAATTTGACTTCTCTGTCACAAGGAACAATGAGATGCCTCAATCGCCCCCAGTCTAAAATCAGTAAGAAACTTGCCTTAAATAATGTGGGAGAGTAACGTTTCACTGGTTCTTAAAGTGGGTCTTGAGCCCCCCAAAACAAAGTGCCCAGAAAGTTTGGGCCCCCCAACAGTCAGATCCACCCAGCCAACTATCAATCAATCAGAAGGGAGTGAAAAGAGCAAGGTCCACATTCAGTGACATGCGCTAAGAATGCTCAGGTGCTCCATCTCCAGCACAAAGCTCTGCAGGCCCTGAGTAAAGGGCACTCAAAGAGGGCTTAAGCTTAGAAGTCTGATTGTCATCCAAACCAAAGGGGTCAGCTGCCTGTCTAGCAACTCCCATATTCATCTAGAGGACCTGGAGTCAGTCTCCTAGTGAAGAAAGAGGCTTATTATAGTTGCCTAGGAAACACCACTACGTTCCTACATTATTCAAGCCCTTCAATTAAGATAACAAAGGTTGTTGATAAATCAACAACCAAGGGCCACGAAATATTTGAGGAAAAACAAGAAGCATGGGAGCATGCAGACTAAAACCCAACATCTTAACCCGAGGACACAGAGTTGATGAAAGAAACAGAGGAAAGATTTTTCAAAAATTCCAATTGATGCCTTCAGAGAGACCTATGACATAGTAACAAAAATAAGTTGTTATTAAAAAAAGCAGTCAGAAAATAAGAAAACAACAAATCAACATTATTTACAAATATGGACGCAAAAATCCCAAATAAAATTTGAGAAAACTGAATACAGAAGTATAGTAGAAGTATAATACATAATAACAGGGAATACCAGAACAGCTCAACAGTAAGAAATATATTAGCATAATGCACTAAATTCAAATATTAAATGACAGACCATAGGATCATCTCAATGTATGGTGAACAGGCAGTTGCTAAATTCTAAAACCCATGCCTGAGAGACACCTCTTAGTAAAGTTGAAATGGTCGGCACATTCCTTAACTCAATAAAGGGTATCTACCAGAAACCAATGGCAACCATTATCCTAATTGTAAAACACAGAAAGTCTTCCTATTAAAGTTAGACACAAGTCAAAGAGTCACATCATTATTGTTACTATTTAAATTTGTTTGGGTGGTCTTAGACAATAAAAGTCCGGAAAAAAGATTTCAAATGTCTAGATACTCTGTGGTAGGATTCAGCAAACTTTTTCTATAAAGGGCCAGATAGTAAATGTTTTAGGTTCTGCGGGTCCTATGGTCTCTGTCACACTGCTCAAGCCTGCTGTTGTAGGGAAGAAGTTGCTGGAGACAATAGTAAACAAACAAGCATGGCTAGTATCAATAAAACTTTATTTACAGAAGTACTGCAGTGGATTTGGCACATGGGCAACAGGGAAAGGACAAAATTAGCATAGTAAGTAGGTGATATAACTGCCTACACAGAAAATTCAAGAGAATCAAGTGAAAAGTAGAATTAGGAAGATGGCTGCTGTGAGGTAAATACATACAAAACAATAACATTCCTATCTATGCAGCAATAAATATTAGAAAGTGACACAGAAGACGGATCAAATTTACAACAGGAACAAAAGCTATGACAAATACAGGAGTAAGCAATTTGCCAATTCTAGATAGAGAAAACCATACGGCATAAGAAGACCTGAACAAATGGAGAGAACTACCACGTTACTAGAAGGGAACATTCAATATGGTAAAGATGTCACTTATCCTTAAATGAATATAAAACTTACTGCAATTCCAATTCAACCCCCAAATGGAATAAAAAACAAAACAAAACAAAAGCTGACAAGCTGATTCTAAACTCCATCTAAGAAAAAAAGATTATTCTTAAATAATAACAAAAAATGTATTTTAAAGAAAAAATCTTTGGTACATCAGGATTTACACAAATAAACCAATGGAAAAGAACAGAGATTACAGAATTCAAATTTAATATCTGAAAAAGTAGGTAGTTAATCAGTAGAAAAATAACAGATTATTTAATAATCGGTATAGAAACAATTGGCTACCCATTTGGACAAAATAAAGTCAGATCCCTACCCTGTCACCACACACAAGATAAATTCAACTTGGATTAAGAATTTAAGTCTAATAGTAAAACTGTAAGAGTCGTAGACGAAAAAAGCTTTTCTTTTTTCCCTCCCTCTGTCTTTCTTTCTCTTCCTTCCTCCCTCTCTTCCTCCTTTATAATTTTGTAGCAGATACCACAAACACACTCTCCAAGTGCCTTTTGTGATGTGTTCCCATAATATTGAAGCAAGAGATCTAGAAATGCCATTTCCCATGCTCTCTAGCAGTCAGGGTTCTACCTGTGATCCAGGCAAGCAGAGACACTGAGGTGAGTCTTCGTAGGCAGAAACGTGCAACATGAAGTTAAAGTAAGAGATGGAGAAAGAATCTTCTGGGGGTGGTTGTTCTGTCCCAGTCAACTCAGACTGACTAGTGGGGCTTGGCAGGAGTGAGGTTTTGCCAGAACAGTCCTGACAGTATGATGGGCACTTCTCCCGGCTGTGTTATTCTTGACCATTAATATCAAACAAACTCCCTGCCCCTTCCAGTTTTGTACACAGTCATACTTGTAATATACTCCCTTCTGTTTAATCTAGGGCGGATACTGTTTTCTGATTATTACAAGTAGTGAGGTATTTTCCAGGCAGGACCTAAAATCCAGGAGCTTTAAAGAAGCTCTTTATATTCACTCATTCGTCCACAAGTATTTATTAAATATCTAGATATCATGGAAATGTTCATTCTCTTTGGTTCACTAATTCAACTTTTAGGAATTTAATTCAAGGAAATTTCACAAACTATGAAAGAATTCTATATGCCTGAAGATGAAACGGCAGCATTATTGGAAATTAAAAACAATCTAAATATCCAACAAATATGGGAAGAGTTAATTAATGTAATGTACTCAATGTTGTTCTTTTTGTTACCATTAAAAATGGCTGTGAAGACTGTGACAATACCATTTACCACTAAGTAAAATAAGTAGACTATAAAATAATTTATATTCTAATATTACAATAATGTAAGAAAACCAGGGCATAGAAAGAACCCCACAAGATAATAAATCCACATGTGAAATGACACTCATATTAGGGTGCTGGTCTGTTTTTTTCTATTTTCCACATTTTCTATAATGTTGTACTCATGTCATAATTTAAAATACATTTAAGAATCACAAATGGTTTCAAGTCCATAGAACTTGACTTAAGGCATGTTAGCAAAGAGGTTAATATATATTTTTTATTGAGATATAGTTGACATATAATTGTGTAAGTTTAAGGTGTACAACATGTTGATTTGATACATTTATATATTGCAACATGATTACCACAGTAACTGTATTAGCTAAGACTTCTATCACGTCATATAATTACCATTTCCTTTTTGTGGTGAGAACAATTAAGATCTCATCTCTTGGTAACTTTGAAGTTTATAACACAGTATTGTTGATTCTAATCTCTATGCTGTGTATTAGATCTCTAGGACTTACTTATCGATTAGTTGTAAGTTCAGACCCTAAAACAACATCTCCCCAATTCTCACACCCCTCAACCCGTGACAATCACTATTTTACTCTATTTTTATGAGTTTGGCTCTTTTCGATTCCACATGTGAGTGAGATCATACAGTATTTGTCTGACTTATCCCACTTAGCATAATGCTTTCAAGGTCCATCCACGCCATCACAAATGGCTGGATTTCCTTCTTTCTCAAGGCTGAATAATATTCCATTGTATATATATATACACCGAATCTTCTTTATCCATTCATCTGTTGATTGACACTTAGGTTGTTTTCCATATCTTGGCTATTGTGAATAACGCTGCAATAAACATGAGAGACCTCTCTCTCTCTCTCTCTCGTGAAGACATCTCTTTGATATCCTGTTACCATTTCCTTCGGATCCCAGAAGTGGGACTGCTAGATCATATGGTAGATCTACTTTTAATTTTTTTTTTTTTTCCCCAAAGCCCCCCGGTACATAGTTGTGTATTCTTCATTGTGGGTTCTTCTAGTTGTGGCATGTGGGACGCTGCCTCAGCGTGGTCTGATGAGCAGTGCCATGTCCGCGCCCAGGATTCGAACCAACGAAACACTGGGCCGCCTGATACGGAGTGCGTGAACTTAACCACTCGGCCACGGGGCCAGCCCCCTACTTTTAATTTTTTGAGGAACCTCCATACTATTTTCTGTAGTGGCTGAACCAACTTACATTCCCACCAACAGTGCAAAACAATTCCCTTTTCTCCACATCTTGGACAACACTTGTTATCTCTTGTCTTCTTGATGATAGCCATTCTAACAGGTGTGAGGTGATATCTCATTGTGGTTTGAGTGCATTTCCCTAACAATTAGTGACGCTGAACACTTTTTCATGCAGTTATTGGTCATTTGGATGTCTTCTTTGAAAAAATGTCTATTTACATCCTCTGCCCATTTTTAAAAAATCAGATTATTTATTTTTTTGTTACTGAGTTGGATGAGTTCTTTATATATTTTGGATATTAAGCCCTTATTTGATATATGGTTAAGAAATACTTTCTCCCATTCCACAGGTTGCCTTTTCATTAAATTCCACTGTGAAGATTGCTCACAAAAAGGAGGAGAGGAACGCTTCACCTGCCCGGGTGTGACTTTATTCTCCTAATTATTACTGGGGATCAATTTGAGGAGGACAAGTTGAGGGGAAAGTGCACTGCAAGAGTTTCTTGTCTTTCTTGCCTAGACTCTAAAAATTTTTAGTGAAAAGAATTTAACTAAATTAAAGAATTTAGTTTAGAACTAAAATGCATCCTTCATGTGTTGTTTCTGATTGGTGAATTTTATGATGACTATTTTTTTTTAAGATTTTTATTTTTCCTTTTTCTCCCCAAAGCCCCCCAGTACATAGTTGTATATATATATATTTTCGTTGTGGGTCTTTCTAGTTGTGGCATGTGGGATGCCACCTCAGCATGGCTTGATGAGCGGTGCCATGTCCAGGCCCAGAATTTGAGCCAGCGAAACCCTGGGCCACCGAAGTGGAGTGTGCGAACTTAACCACTCGGCCACGGGGCCGGACCCTATGATGACTATTTTTAAAAAGGGTATTTTATTTGTTTATTTTTTGTTACTATGCTTAATAACTTTCCAGGGAGTGTTTTTCTTGTCATTAGCTTATTTTTTTTTTCCTCTGGAGGCAACAACTGCAATTAAGAACTCAGCACTGTGGTTCAGAAGTGATTCATCATTAAATTTTCAGCCAAGAATATATTCATTTATTTATACAAATTATTTTGAAGACTAAATCAATGTTTTACCAAAAACAAAACTATACACTTGGCTTGCAAAATTATGACCTTAGCAATAGTAACACATTTCCTCTCTCTATTTGACTAATTAACGGGAAAAGTAAAGATATTATAGAGGATTTGAGTAAACATTAAGTTTAGCTTTTAAGATACTTATTGAAAACTAGTCATATACCAGAAAAATCTCAATTAATTCTCCAAAGAAGAAATTGTGCAGACTACATTCTCTGACCAAAATATAATAAAAATAGAAATTAGTAATAAAAGATTAAATAAATTTAAAAATCCTTAAGGAAAAAAGCATTTTCCTAACAACTTAGGGATCAGAGAAAAAAATTTCAGACGGAGAATTTGTAACTATCTAGAAAATAACCAGAGCAAAAGCTACACACACACACACGCACGATGCAATCAGAGTTAAATTCAGAGGAAATTTTGGAGAAAAAATATAATGAAAGACTTCGACAATGACAATAATTAAAGCAGAACAGTTATAGTACAGGAATAAAACAGATAATGTCACATAACAGAATGTAGAAATATTAAGAATATCAAAGAATTTGGTGCTTCATAATCTTAATAGAATCTAAAACATAAAATGAAATACAGTGTTAATTTTTTTGGCTAGTATATTATGGAGTCTTTGTTTTTTTATCTATTTCAGCTCTAATAACTTATTTCAGGACAATGTAACTGTCCAGTGTTGTCTTGCTGTAAAAGACAGATAACGTAGTAAGATACAACTTAGGTTCGTTTGATATGGACAGAGAGAAAAATGTGATACTGTGTTGGTTAATTTCTTCAGTCAGGTGTTCATGGACCTTTCCAGATAAGGTCTCAGTGAAACTTCCAAGACTGTCCATCAAGTGTTCCCACCATCCATTCCATTCACCCTCCTGTTGTCCAAGGGGGCTGGCTTGACAAAGGTATTAGTCAGATAGTAAAAATATCCAGATTTCATATATATGAATAAAGATGCAGCTTGAACGACTTTGTGAAATAAAGGTGGCAACAAATTTGCCATTTCAGAAAAATGACTGAGTCGTTTTAGCTCTGCTCAGATTATCTTTGGGGTGTAACCTCCCGGACTTTTGTTTTCTGTTAGTCTTATTATCTAGTCTCTGTAGATATTGCTGCAAAGGGAAGCAGAAACAGCTTACTTACTATCTGTGTCTCCATCTCTCTCCTGCCTTTAAGCCCTGCATTTACACTTCCGGTTGTCTGCAGGGCATTTCCACCAGGCAGTCCCAACAATGGTGCAACCACAACATGGCTCCCTTCTAGCTTCCTCGTCTCCACCCTGCCCCCAATTCTCCTGGCCTGCCAGTATAGGTGGTGGTGCAGCAAGATCCAAGCCAGAGGTGGTCTTGGGAATTGGGGAGAATGTCAGCACAGAGAGGCTCTGGGTGAAAATGAGATCCTGGGGAAGGAATGGGATGATGTGGGGAAGTGAGGCTGGGACTGGGCATCTGGGCATAAGACACCAAAGTCAAGGGAGAGAGCAATCAGAATTGTGGTCCTGAAACAGAAGCCCCACATTACGAAGTGGAAAAGCAGATGAGACAAAGGCAAGATGAACAGGCTCAGCAAAGAAACACAGGGCGGGCTAACTTAATAGCTGTGGATGTTTGTGAGGACCAGCTTCAGCCTTGCTGTTAAAAGGAGCCACCTACACACGACTATCCCTCTCCGCAGATAATACCCCCACCCCCAGCAAAAAGACCCAGCCTACATTTATCTTGAGCTACAGCTTGATTATCTCCCCTCAGACATCTTCTCGGGAACTTCAGGGGCATTTGTTAGCCTCCTGTTCCTGAGGTCCCCAATCTGATCAGTCAGTGTGGCTTGTCAGTTCAGCCTTCCTAATGCCCTTGAACTTGTCCTAGTCTCTCCATAACTGTCACTCTAGGTCAGCTCCTGCACAAGTCTTAACAGGACTCTGCCATCTGCTTACTGTTTATCTCCCTGCCTCTAGTCTTTCCCTCTTAAATGCCACCGGAGTTTTCTTCCTAAAACCCAGTTCTGTTCATATCCTCTCAATTAGGAAAACTTTTTAGTGGCTCTCTACTGTCCAGACTCATTAATGCGGCTTTTAAATTCTTCTACAGTCCAATCCCCATTGACCTCACCAACTTCATCTTTCAGACATCATCCTGTTCTCCCCGTAAAACCTACTTTGCTGCTAGGACTACTGTTTCCTTTATAATCCGCAGGTACACCAAATGCTTTCACTTCATGGACTGAAGCCAGGGCACAGATTGCTTCTGATGCACCTTTTCATCTTCCCAGTGGTGAGGGCAGCACCTTGAACACAGGCCCTGTGCTCCAGATTTAAGAAAATAGCTTCATTAAGTTATAACTCACATACCTTACAACTCACCTTTTAAAGTGTATAATTCAAAGGTTTTTGGTACATTCATAGGGTTCTGCAACCATAACCACAATCTAATTCTAGAACATTTTCTTCTCCCCTAAAAGAAACCCTATACCCATTAGCAGTCACTTGTCATTCACCCCTTCCCTCCCCAGCCCTAAGAAACCACCAGCTTACTTTCTTTCTATATGAATATGCCTATTCTGGACATTTTATAAAAACAGAATCATAAAAAATGGAATCTTTCGTGTCTGGCTTCTTTCACTTAACATTATGCTTTCAAAGTTCATCCACATTGTAATGTGTACCAGCACTTCATTTCTTTTTATTGCTGAATATTTCATTGTACTGAAACATCACATTTTGATAATGCATTCATCAGTTGATGGGCTTTTTGACTTTTCGGCTATTACGAATTATGCCGCTATGAACATTTGTGTACAAGATTTTGAATGGATATATGCTTTCATTTCTCTTGGGATTCCTTAGAGTAGAACTGCTGGGTTATGGTAATAGTCTATCTCAATTTTTGAGGAGCTGCTAGGTTGTTTCTCCAAAGCTGTGGCACGATGTTACATTCCACCAGCAGTATACGAAGGCTTGGATTTCTACACATCCTTGTCAATACCTGTGTCTATCATTTTGATTATAGCCATCCTAGTGACTATGAAGTTCTCATTGTGGTTTTGATTTGCATTTCCCTTCTGTCTAATGATGCTGTGCATGTTTTCATGTATTTATTGGTCATTTCTATATCTTCTTTTGACAAAAGTCTACTCAGATCCTTTTCCCAGTTTTAAAGTGGATTATACATCTTTTTAATATATTATTATGTTGTCGTAAGAATTCTTTAAATATTCTGGATACAAATCCCTTATCAGATATATGATTTGCAAATCAAATATTTTCTCCCATCCTGTGCATTGTCTTTGTACTTTCTTTCTTTCTTTTTTTTTTGCTGAGGAAGATCTGCCCTGAGCTAACATCTGTGCCAATCTTCCTCTATTTTGTATGTGGGTTGCTGCCAAAACATGGCCGCCAATGACTGGTGTAGGTCTGTGCCTGGGGAACTGAACCCAGGCCACCAAAGTGGAGCATGCTGAACTCAACCAGTAGGCCACAGGGCCAGCCCCTGTCTTTATACTTTCTTGATTGTGTTGTTTGCAGCACAAACGTTTTCTATTTAGATGTAGTCCAACTTATCTATTTTTTCTTTTTTCAACCGTGCTTTTGGTATTATATCTAGACACCATTTCTTCACCCAAGGTCATAAAAATCTACTCCTATATTTTCTTCTCAGAGTTTTATACTTTTACCTCTTCTACTTAGGTCTATGACCCATTTGGAGTTAGTTTTGCATACAGTGTGAGTCATTATTTTTTAACAGATGCTATTGAGAGCAGAGCGTTTGTTGTACCTAAAGAACCAAAAACAAAAGCTCTTTCTCTTTCTCTGTGATTCAATCAAAACATACTCACTGAGTCATTTGCACAAATGTATGTAGCAGTGAACTAGGCTCTATGATAAAAATAAAAATAAAAAGAAACTGTATCAGTGCTATACTACTGTAATCCAGGGCCAATCCAAACCAATTTAGGGCAAATTTATGATTGTTTCTGCACAGAACCAAACTCCAGGAAAACTGGTTTAGATTGAGTCCATTCATAGAAAGATTACTGGTTAGCCTGGCTTGAAAATTAATCCTTGACTTAAAACACATGGGCCATCGTGTTCCCGGAATATTCCAGGCATACTCCTGGCTTTACAGCCTTGGCACTGGCTGTTCCCTCTGCTTGGAACACTGTTCCCTCAGACAGCCTCTTTCTTAGTTAACTCTTTCTTAGTTATCTCCTTCAAACCTTTGCTCAAATCTTATCTTCTCAGTCAGGCCAAGCCTGACCACTTTCTTTCAAACTGCAACTTTACTTTGCTCAACTTGGTCTTTTTATAGCACATTTCACTTACTAATACCTATATTATTTACTTATTTACTGTGCTTATTGATTAGTGTCTGCATCTCTCCACTAGAATATAAGCTCCACACATGCAGAGATCTTTGTCTCTTCTGTTCACCAACAGGTTCCAAGCACCCAGAATAGTGCTTAGGAAACATTTTTTGGGTGACTGAATTGCATATAAAGGGAAAATCTAAGTAATAGGAGAAAATTAGCAGTTCCTAAGTTACATATTTTTTATTACAGTTAAAAATTATAATTATCCACTGATTGGGGCTGGCCCTGCGGTATAGTGGTTAAGTTTTTATGCTCTGCTTCAGCGGCCCAGAGTTTGCAGTTTTGGATCCTGGGCGTGGACCTAGCACAGCTCGTCAAGCCATGCTGTGGCAGCATCCCACATAAAAAAAAAAAAAGAGGAAGTTGAGCACAGATGTTAGCTTCCTCTTTTTGTCTGAGGAAGATTGGCAACAGATGTTAGCTCAGGACCAATCTTCCTCACACACAACACACATACAAAATTATAATTATCCACTGATGAATCTTAGTTACTTGATTAATGACAGACACCACTAACTATTTCTGCGGCACTTACTCTTAAGTAAGGCATCTTGACTTCCTAGCACACTTGCTTAATGACCTTGCCTGGAGTTGGTGGAGACTCTAATTCCAGTTTCCCAACAGCCAATGTCCTCTAAATCCCAGTTTGATATCACTTTGCAAATGCATGCACAAGCTTTCTCAATGTTTTTTTTAAAAAGTAGCACATTCAGAATAACGATTATTGAGAAAAAAGGGGAATGCAATGGGAGGAGGTCAGCAAATGTACTGGTAATATTTTACTGCTTCAGCTGGGAGATTAGGTACCCAGATGTTGGCTTTATTATTATTTGTGTATAACATATATATCATATCATCTTTCTGATATATGAAATATTTCATATATAAAATAGAAAGTGAAAAAAATAAATCCTGCCTAGTATTTACTTGTCCTACTGTCACTCTTCATTTTCTCTCCAGTTTGAAATGATATAGCTCTGTGGACGTGTATCCTCCGGCTGGTTAGTGGAAACATAATTGCTGGGTGTTTAGCATGGATCCCTCCTCCTAGCCCACAGCCATCTCACTCATGAGACTGTGATAGAGACGAAGTCAGAAAGATCTCCAGTAGAATTAGAAAAACACATTATACTCACTGCCTCATTGATTTAATCAACCTAGTAAGCTATTGAGAGGGATCAGAATATAACAAAGATAAAAATGAAAACAGGATTGCTGCCAAAGCAGATTACTTTTTCAAGAGATATATATAAAGATAACAACTTCAACACTGGTGGTAATATCTTGTCGTCGCACTATAACAAGCCCAGCTCTCTGCTTGGTTCCCTTCATTGCATCCTCCCTTCCTTGACCCTAGCGTGGTGTAGGCATCCGATATGGGCTCCCACAGCCCACAACTCTAGGTACTTGGAGAATTCTAGCTGCCTACTTATGTCTCCCTACCAGACTAGGACTTCACTGAGGATAGGCCCCAGGAGTTTTCACCATTTGAGCCCTTGGTCCCGGTACAGCACCTTGAGCACTGGTATCAGACTGGCTCGGTCCAAATGTCAGCTCTGCTGCTTACTCCCAGCATAAGTTTCTTAACCTCTCTGTGCTTTCATTTCCTCAATGATAAAAGGGGGATAATAATAATATAAGCCCAGGATGTGAGGATTAAGGAAATGACACATCTAAACTAGTTAGCACAGGGTCTGGTACAAAATATAAGCTAAATAAAATAATAATTATTATTTACTATGACCATTTGGTGATAACGAGAAAACTGAGTTGACAGAGAAGAAAGAAAACAGCTCTTACAATGTGACTCTTAATGATTCAAGTCCATAGTCAATGTTCAGACAATGTTTGGAAACTGAGTCATGAATTCAAGTTCCAGACTGCAGACTGAGCGGGTGTGGTGCCTTGGAGTGGAGCTACATCTCTGCGCTCAGGCCCCAGGGTTGGTACCAAGGGGGCCAGCTGGGTCTCAGGGGCTGCAGACATCTTGATGGTACAACCCAGAAGTGGATTTGATATATGCCGTACATTTAGCACTTTTTGATTCCTAACTATGGCGTCAGGAATTTGGCTAGGTAAAGGGGATGAGGCGGTAAATCGCCTCCTCTAGTCCCTGGAAGCCGCCCTCAGCCCCTGCCCTGTCATGCTGCACGGAGCATCTCGCCCTTAGACTGATTACAGGTCCTTTGACGCCATTCCTCAGTGCTGCAATTCTCTCTTCTCAAGAGAAATCTGTTCCTTTTCCACATGTATAGCAGTTTCCTCTAAAACTTAGGGTTCTATGATAATTATAATTGTTAGACATATAAACATCACTATACAACCAGTGTATCAATCTGATGCCTTAAATCCTGGCCTTTATTATGTACTTGAATTTATAATAAATGTTTAAACTTTAAGTTACTTGCCACTTAGGATGACAGAACTGACATAAAACACATACACATTTTCATACTGAAAATATTAATTATGTTAATAATAAGAATTGTATTTTGAGGTGAGAATTCCTAAGACCATTTTATTTTCTATAAAATAAACTCATAGGATCCAATACAATTGTAAAGATTTTGGTGTGATAGACTATGAAACACAAACCTAATTTATTATAAGATTTGTGGACTCACCAAGAGGTTTTGGGTATAAAAATAATTAAAATAAAATTGAAGAGGATTAGAAATAAATGAAAATAATAATTCTTTTTGAAAGTAGAATGGTTTAAAGAAAATTCAAAGCGGCATATCAAACACAGACATTTATGGCAATGAATTTCATAAACAGCTTACTTAGTAATAATATGAAAATATCTAGAACTTTTTATTTATAAGTGAAAAAAGACAAAAAACTAGTGGGTGGTTGTATATATTCTTAGGATATAAAAATACAAAAAATTTAATGGACACTATGTAATCTAGTAAGTATTGTGTTTAATATTTAAAGTAACTAAATCATAAGGTAATCCATATTATAAAGTTATATTTCTTTGGAAATAGCAGTCGAAGAATGTTGAAATATTGACCTGCTCAAGCTTGGGGCACACCAACTCCCTATCTTAGTTTTTCAATAAAATGGAAATTTGCCATCTTACATATAGGCCAGAAATTGACTCTGTTTTTAGAGGAACTTCTCAGAAACAAAGGGCCTCAAAAGAATTGATAGGTCAGAATCTAAGAAAATCTGTTATCATTATTATTTTCCCCATTCTTTTTTGTTAATGCGCAGGAATTCTAACTTTGCCAGTATTCTAGAAACGACAAATTCAAAGAATTATAGCAAATCCTCAATTGCTTTTTAATGACAGACATGAGGTAGTCCAATCACCTTGCTCCACCCATGAGTTATCTCAGAATCAGAGAGGTTAGAGCAGCTTAGTCAAGGTCATCCCTGTTTAGTTACAGACAGGTAGGAACTAGAACTCGAGTCTCCCAGATACCTAGAAAGGACACAAATATTGGTTGGTAATAGTGTGAAAACTATGAATAAGATGATAGTAAATTTCTTAGAACTTTCCCAACACATTGAACAGACAGGAAATGCCATCCGGAAGACATTAGAGATTTCTTAGCAGATCCTCTGCTCATTCTGCTAGCCAGCAGTACTGTGAGACTGCCCGCGTGCCCCTCCAGCATTTCAGTGAGGCCAGAGGGACACAGCCCCTGGAGATTTTCAAAGGGACAAAGGCTCTCTTTCTGGTTTCTGTGCAGAGCCCTAAAATTTAAAATTAGTAGTGGCTAGTACACTTGCCTTTGTTTAAACCCCTTTTACCACCAGCAATAATATCCTGGGGAGTAAAAACTCTGTTACTCATTTCTCTTTCTCTAATGATCACAATAAAAGTTCTTTTTGAAACACCTTGCGGTTAGTGGCACTAGGAAACAACACACTTAGCGTTCCACAATGGGAGGAACGATAAGATACCTTCCCTGATGGAAAATTAGAGGTACTCCGGGCAAGATGTTTAGCGGGAGCCGGCGTGAGGTCCTCCTGGGCAGAAGGACATCCTAGTTAGCTGCCTTCATGCTATAAAATGGCATTCGGCACATTCATTTCCAGGCCAACTTACGACACTTTTGCCTGGTGTCTAAATCTTTCCTCTATCTTATTTTAAAATGAAAAGGACAATAATTTGGAGGAAAAGTTATTTTTAAAGAGGAAAAAACAGCCGTCTGAAAGTTATAAAGGAAGGAAACACTCTAAGATGCGTCAGAGACACTCTCAAATTCTCACTCGCCTTGCACTTATCTACGGTGCCCTAAAATGCCCCCACTAGTCCCTTCAGAGTGAGTCAGACTGGGGGCTCCTGGACCCGCCGGCCAGGCGAGGGTTCACACTGGTTCCCCGTTTGAACTTGCAGCAACGTTTTGGGCAGGAAATCAGTTAAAGATGATGAAACAATGCCCGCGGGGCTAGGTCAAGCGCGGAGATCGGCGGAGGGGACCCCGGGGACCCGCTCCCCTCGAGGGCCAAGCGGGGGGCGCGCGTTCACTCGGCCAGCGCCGGGAGCTGGGTCTGGCCTTGGACCCGACGGGCCTGACACATGGTCGGTCCGGTTACAGCCCCGAGGGTCCCGGCTGCCGCTCCCAGCGCTCCCGCGCCGGCCGGCGCCGCTTACCTTGACGGATCTGCAGGGCCTTGGCGGGCACTTGGAGGGCACTTGGCGGGCACTTGGCGGGGCGCGGGTCGGCGTCGGGGCGCCAGCGGGGAAGGCGACGCCGTGCACTCGGCTCCACCCGGGCTCAGGTCCACGGCCTCGGGGAGGAAGTGGTGTCAGCCCTGCCCTTCCACGCAGCGCGCAGACGTGTGGCTCTCGCCGCGCTGCTTTGCATCGAGGTGCAAGAGGGGCGCCTGGTGGGAGACACACCCACGGAGAAATAGACACGGTTGAGACTCAAACTCGGGGCTGCTCTTTCTAACTCAGCCAGTTGTGCCTCATTTCGTCTTACTTCCCCCCTCTACACCACAACCTTGAAGAAAAAAATATAAATTTTTAATTCTGGGAAAAGTTGTGCCTTCATCTTTCATCCCTCCACTACCTGCGCCGCGCGCCCCGTTCTCGCAGGAGCGTCCCTCGCGAATGGACCCTTTTTTGTCGCCTCGATATATGAGTGGCTACGGGATTGGGGCCCGATGATGGTTCCACAAACTGGAAAGCCCGATTTATTTTGCAACGGTCTTCCTAAGCGTTTACTTCAGCCCTTTCTGTGCTTCCTCTTTCGGGCCGGTTATGCAAGGGCCGGTCTTCCCGGGGGCGCGCAGCCCACCCGCAGCGGAAGCGGCGCGGGAGGGGATGAGGAGCGGCCCGCGCGTTCCCCGCCCGCCAGCCCGCAGGCGACCCGCCGCCGGCCGGAGATAAGCGGTGTCTGCTGGAGCTGGGGAGGAGGAGGGGGAGGGGGGGGGGAGAGGAAGGGGGGGGGGGGGGGGGGAGGGGGGGGCGGGGGTGTGGCGGGGCGCGCTCAGCAGAGGCCTTTTCTCAACTATCAGATTGGCAAACCCCCCAAAGCTTACCGACACTCGGTTGGCAGGCGGAGCTGTGGCCTCTCACACGTGGCTGGTGGAAATCCAAACTGAGATGAACCCTGTGGAAGGGAATTTGGCAAGAGCTATTTAACTTGCCTACGCAATTCCCCTTTGACTCAGTGATCCCCCCTTTGAAGAATGCATTACAGAGATAACAGCGATGAAAAGAAGTAATGCATATGCACAAGGCCATTCTTGGCCGCATGATTTTAATAGCAAAGGACTGAGTAGAAATGACCCGTCCTGAAAATACAGAAATTAAGATCAGTTACGATTTGTCCATGTGGTTAAATTAACCCTCTTCCCCAGTACAGCTGTGCCTTCAAGGGTTTACACATGGGGCGGGTGGTGGAGACATAAAGGCATAAATTAATTAGGTAATTTCAGAGAGTTCAGTCATTTATTAAATGAGAAACTTACTCTTCTAAGAACAAGGAAGGCAGTAGTGAAAACAATTCCTGCTTTCATGGGTTGTCCATTCTAGTTGGGAGAAAACAAACAATAAACAAATTAATATTTAACATGTCAAATAATGTAAATATTTTGAGAGAAATTAAAAGGTGAGGGATGGAGAGTGATGAGAGTGGGGATGGAGTTGCTATATTAATTAGGGTCATCCAGAAAGGTCTATCCGATGTGACGCTATCTAAGTGACGCTTGAGCCAGACCTAAATGACACAAGATTAATCTATGTGGATTTTTGGATTAGAATATTCCAGGCAGAAAGAACAGCGCATTCAAAGGCCCCGAGTTAGGAGGGCACCTGAGATGTTGGGAAAACAGCAAGGACGCTAGCTAGTCTGGGTGGAGCAGAGTGAGGGGGTGGCAGACAGGACATGAGATCAAAGAAGAAAGACCCTGATCTTGTGTGGTCTTTCCAGCTATGGCTATGGTAGGGACTTTGCTGTGAGACAGGAAGCCACTGGAAGGTTCTGAAGTCAAGCAATGAAGTGACTTTCATGGGAGAGGAAAAGTGGTCGGGGAATACCTCTTTGCAAAGTAATGAAAAGGGACAGCCATTCAGAAACCTGGAAAAGCATTCTAAGAGAAGGAAGAGCAAGAAAAGTTCTTGAGATAATAACAGAGAATTGTTAGAAAGAAGGCCAGTGTAACTGATAGAAGATGGGGGCAGAGAGGTAGGCAGGGACCAGATCAAGTAGGGCCTTAGGGTCAGCCTGGAGGATTTGGGGTTTTATTCTAATTGCAATGGGGAGCTCTTGGGTGGTTTTTAGCAAGTGACTGCATGATTTGACTTCTGCTATATGCAATCATGCTGGTTGGTGATTAGAAAATGGATTGAATGGGAGAACAGAAAAAGCACGAGAGAATACTCAGCAGGCTGGCACTCGCCCAGGTGAGAGATAATGGTAACTTTGATTAGGAGTCCAATAGTGGGGTTGGTGTGAAAAGTTTGGATTCAAGATACAGTTCCAAAGCAGAACCAACAGCATTTGCTGATGGGCTGCGGTGGGGATTGGGGAGTGGCAGAAGGTATTAGGAACTGAATGTCAAGCAGTGTGGCTGGAGTCCTGGAGCTCTGGTGTGAGGCAAGGCTAGACAGGGAAAGGTCAGTGGAGACAAACTGTGCGAGACTATGTGGACCGTGCCAAGGATTGTTATCTGATCCTAGAAGCAATGAGATTGTGTTAAATAATATTTTAAACTTGCAGGATTTATGTTTTAGAAAAAGCACTCTGGCTATAGTTGGGGAATTGATCAGATGAGGAAAAGAATGGGTGCAGGAAGATTTCTGAGCTAGGCTGGGTGAGAGATGATAGTGGTTTGGACTAGGTTGGTGGCAGTGGAATGGAAAGAAATGGGTAGATAGACCTGAGAGATGTTTGGAAGATAGTTGTCAAGAAATTGTGATGACTGGATATGGAAAGTGAGGCAGAGGGAGGAGCCAAGGATGACACCTAAGAATCAGCCTTGGATGACGATGGATGGCACTGCAGTTCAATGAGATGAGGAACCCTGGAAGAGGACTATTTGGTGGGAGAAGATAATGAGTTTTCTTGTGAGCAAGAAATGCCTTTGAGACGTTCAAGTGGAGACTTCAAGAAGTAGAGAGTTGTGTATAGGTTCTAATGCTCAGAGGAGAATGTGGTTTAGAGTTAGAGACACACAGGTTGAGTAATATACCTATACATGGCCATTGATGTGACTGCTTAGAGAGAAGTGAGTGGGATGAGAAAACAGCCAAAGGCTAAGCCTTGAGGAATGCCATCATGCAAAGTAGAAGCTGAGCCTGCCAAGGAGACAGAGGAAGAGCTCTAATGCATAGGAGGCAAACCAGGAAAAGGTAGTGTTGTGGGAGTCACAAGAGTGGGAGGGAGTGGCCAGCCATGTCGGAAGTTGTTGAGAGGAATACAAGATGAAGACTGAGCCATGCTCATTGCCTTCAGCAATGTAAATAACCTCAGAGAGCTATTTCAATAGCATGATGGGACTGGAGGCCAGAGTGGGTCGAGGAGTGAATAGGGCGTAAAGAAATGAAGATCACAGCAAAATCACGCTTTTGAGTAGTTTGCCTGTGAAGAGAAAAGGGATAGGGAGGTGGTGGGTGGGGTATGTGAAGTTGAGGAAGATTTTATTTATATTTAAAAAATGGTTTTCAAATAGAAAGAATCCAGATGAGTGTGAGTATTGAATATTAAAGAGAGAGTAGAGATAATGGATGGTGAAAACTTCTTGAGACAGAGGAAATGGATAGGGTCCAGGTAAATGAATGGGTCCTTAGATAAGAGAAATGAGACCTTCTCTATTTTACCAGAAAGGAAGAAGGGTGGGCTTAGAGTAGATAAGAATTTTCTTCTCTTTCACAGCCATTAGATAAGGAAGTTCTAATCTAAAGCCTCTATTTTCTTTGTAAAGTAGGAAAAGAAGTAGGATCGTCTGTTGAGAGTGAGATAGGAGGGAGCCAGATCATAGGTTTGGGGAGCTGGAGAAAGTTTGACAAGGTCATTGCAGAAAATGGGAGAGTGAGTTGATCAGGAAAATGTAGTGGGATTTCCAGGCAGCCTGGGAGTCTATTTGAAACTGGTGATGATGGTGGAAGCAATCTTCTCAGTCATGTGACTCTCCTGCGGGGCTGGGTTACTTTTCTTGGGAGAAAGTTTAGCTCTGATGGGAGTGGCTGAACAAGCCAGCTGGAAGGACGGGTTATTGTGGTCAGAAGGTGGGCAGATTGAATTTTGCATCTGGAGATAGCAAGATTATGGGTGCTGACAATGTCCAGGAAGTGACCATGGGCCTGTGTGGCTGAGGTGATCAAGAAAATGAGAGGCCAAGGGGTTATGTGTATCTTCCCAGGTAACTGGTTAAGTCATCTGGGGTTGGGGTGGCTATATAACATTGTTGAGACTCAGACACTTTTGGGAGTACCAAAATGCTAACTGGATGAGAAACCAGGAAACAGGTGTAATTCATGACTCTTCCAGACAAACAGAATGATGACAAGATTTAAGGTCATCTTAAAGGAAGACTGGGTGTCAGATGTCAGTCCTTGAAATGAGAAAGCAAGAGTGACTGGGATTTGGGGAGATGCTAACTATGAAGAGGTGGAGTAGTTTAGCCAAATGGCATGAGTCTCAAGAGAAAAGTTTTTATTTGCTTTTCTTTTTTGTTTTTAATTTTTTTTTTTTTTTTGCGGTGGAAGATTTGCCCTAAGCTAAGATCTGTTGCCAATCTTCTCTTTTTTCTTTCTTTTACCCCACCAAAGCCCAGTACATAGTTGTGTATAGTTGGAAGTTCTTCTGGTTCTTCTATGTGAGCGGCTGCCATAGCATGGCTACTGACAGGCAAATGGTATGGTTGTGTGCCCGGGAACTGAACCCAGGCTGCTGAAGTGGAGCACTCTGAACTTTAACTGCTAGGCCATCAGGGCTGGCTCTCATTTTTTTTTTTTTTTAATAAAAAGAGCCACTAATGGTCTGCAAATAGCAATGGGGAGCATAAAGAAAAGCAAACGTACCTTCTGAACTTAATGTACATGGAGTGTAAGAGAATAAACCACTTTCCTTGGAGAAAACTACAATGGAAATGGCGTCTTCAGGGTAGAGTTAAAGCCCTAGGGTGGAGAAACACTCCGGAAACAGATTTAAGATACAGGAGCGGCAATGACAGAGTTTGGGAGGTGGGGAAGAGAATGGCCGATTGCATGACAGGCTAGGAAGAACAGAATATCATGGGATGAAGGTGTGGGAAAAGATTCCCCAGGTGGCTTCCTCTTTGTGGAGGGACTAATGCAGCCGTCTTCCTGGAATCTCTCCACAGAGGGTGGCTAGCGGCTAGAGAACGCGTGCTACGGAACTATAGAGAAACTCAGTTTAAGTTGAGTGGGATTTTAATTATCTTACTACCTCATTCTTTTGGCATGTCCACCAAGTTCTACGTGTATTTTGGCCCGTTTCCTCCTGGCTAAAGAGCACTTTCACCTTCTGGCAAGTGACCTGGGTTGACTTGAAGTAAGAATCCTGATACACTTTTCTTCGGGGTGGATTTTTTTTTTGGGGGGGTTTAGCATTTTATTAAGTTTTGCCCATTGATTTGGCTTACCCTTAACTGTAGGGAATATTTGTTTCTGATCAAAATATGTAAGTTTTATGCTGTCTGCTGCAGACTGTGTTTTCCAAAGATGGCCACCACCATATCTCCGTTCCCCACCAAGAAGTCGGGGCCGTTTCTCTCCCTTCTCCTTGAATCTAGGAGAGCTCTGTGACTGCTTTGACCAATACAAGACAGCAGGAGTGAAGGTGGACTCAGCTTTTAACTGGTTCCTGCGGTCCTGACCAGTCATCAAGCAGCTACTCAGACAGGAGGCATCAGTCATGAGGTGAAGACGCCATCTTGGACCCCCAGCCCCGGCTCTTACCCAGATGCAGCTGCACCAGCTGAGCCCAATCAACCCGCAGATCCCTGAGAGATAATGATAAATAGCTGTGGTAAGGCTCTAAGTTTTGGGTTGTTCACAGCAATAGATACTCAAGACACCATCTTGGGTACCTCTGCGTTTCATTTTTCTGTTGTAGTAAAGCTTCTGTGTTTTAACTTTTAAAATATAAACTGATAGAAAATAACTCTGCTCATGATTTCAGTTTTAATCATAACATGTATATATAATTAGTATACTAGTAATTATGTTTTATTTTTAGTGTGTATATTTCCTCTTGCCTGTTAACAAAGTTCTCCCTCTGCCTGACCTCTCACCCTCTATTTGTCCTCTAGCCTTTGCTCTCAGCCTACCCCTTCGTGCTCCACACCCCAGTGATAGTGAGAGGAGTACCAGAAACGAAGGGATGGAAGAATAGCAGCTGGAGGAGAAGAATGGAGCAGAAAACAGCGAGTTCAAGAAGGATTGGGAGAGAATTTTTGGTGAGGAGCTGAGAGCAAAGCAAGGAGAAAGATGGTTTGAAGACACTCCAGAATATGAGGGAGGTAGAGAGTGAGAGGAAAAGGAGGAAGGGGGTTTTAAGAAACGATCACTTAGGGGCTGGCCCGGTGGCTGGGTGGTTAAATTCTCGCGCTCTGCTGCTGCGGCCCGGGGTTTTGCCGGTTCAGATCCTGGGCGCAGACACGGCACTGCTCATCAAGCTACGCTGAGGCAGCATCCCACATGCCACACTAGAAGGACCCATAACTAAGAATATACAACTATGTACTGGGGGGCTTTGGGGAGAAAAAGGAAAAAAATAAAATCTTAAAAAAAAAAGAAATGGTGACTTAGTTTAAACTTACATTTGTCTGGTGGTTTCTTTGCACTGACACGGCACAGAGGCTATGCCCATGCGACCCAGCGTTAGGCTGCTTAATAAGCACTAACGTCTGTGGAGTACCGAGACACATATTCATACGCTGTATCCCCCCAGCACATATTTCTGTAAAGCAGTCATCATTGCTACCTATTATCATTGACTAAAAGTAGGAAACAAATGGGGATTGTTTGATTTGCAAGCAGCAAAATCCACTCAAACTGGCTCAAGCCAAAAGGAGAAGTTCTTGGAGAGAAGCTCTGACAGCTCGTTGAACTCAGAGGGGAACTCCAGCAGGGTCTCTTGAGGGAAGACGCTAAGAACTGGAGGACCAACAGGAAGTCTCTCCAGCTCCCTTTTTCTTTTCTTTGTTACAATTTTTAAAATTATGGTAAAATATATGTGATATAAAATTTATCATCTCAACCATTTTTAATTGTACAGTTCAGTGGTATTAAATACTTTCAAAATGTTGTGCGATCATCACCACTGTCCATCTCCATAGCTCTTTTCATCTTGTAAAACTGAAACTCTATACCCGTTGAACACTAACTCCCCATTCTCCTCTCCCCGACTCCCTGGCAACCACTGTTCTGCTTTCTGTCTCTGATTTTAGCTAAGTATCTCATATAAGTGGAATCGTACGGTATTTGTGTTTTTGAAATTGGCTTATTTCACTTAGCATAATGTCCTTATGGTTCATCCATGTTGTAGTGTAAGTCAGAATTTACTTCCTTTGGAAGACTGAATAATATTGCATTGCATGTTTATACACATTTTGCATATTCACATTTTGCTCATCCGTTCTTTCGTCAATGCACACCTGGGCTCCTTCCATGTTTTAGCTGTTGTGAGTAATGCTGCCATGAACATGTGTATCCACATATCTCTTTGAGTCCCTGTTTTCAATACTTCTGTGTGTACACCCAGAAGTGAAACTGCTGGATCATATGGTAATTCTATGATTTTTTTGAGAAACCCCCATATACCATTTTCCACAGCAGCTGCACTATTTTATATTCCCACCAGCGGTGCACAAGAGTTCCAATTTCTCCACATTCTCACCAACAATTGTTATTTTCTATTTTCTTTATAATAGCTGTGTTAATGGGTGTGAGGTGATATCTCATTGTGATTTTGATTTGCATTTCACTCATGATTAGTGGTGTTGAACATCATGTCATGTGCTTATTGACTATTTGTATATCTTCTTTGGAGAAATGTCTATTCAAGTTCTTTGCCCATTTTTGAATTGGTTTATTAGCTTTTCGTTGTTGTTGAATTTAGGAGTTTGCTATATATTCTGGATTTTAATCCCTTATCAGATGGATTATTTGCAAATATTTTCTCCCATTCTATGGGTTGCCTTTTTAATCTGTGGATATTGTCTTTTGATGCATAAAAATTTTAAATTTTCATGAAGTTCAATATATCTTTTTTTTTTTGGTTGCCTTTGCCTTTGCCTGTGTCAAGCTAAGAAATCATTGCCAAATCTTCAATGTCACAAAGATTTAGCCCTGTATTTTCTTCTAAAGTTTCAGTTTTAGGTCTTACATTTAAGTCTTTGATCCATTTTGACTTAATTTTTGTATATGTTTTAGGCAAGGGTCCAAATTCCTTTGCTTATGGAGATCCAGTTTTCCTAGCACCATTTGTTGAAAAGACTGTCCTTTCCTCATTGTGTGGTGCTGGCACCCTTGTCCAAAATCATTTGACCATATATATGAGGGCTTATTTCTGGGCTCTCAGTTCTATTCTATTGGTCTGTAAGTCTGTATTTATGCCAATACTACACTGTTTTGGTTACTGTAGCTTTGTAGTAAGTTTTGAAACCAGGAAGTGTGAGTCCTCCAGCTTTTTTCTTCTTTTTAAAGATTGTTTGGCTATTCAGGGTCCCTTGAGATTCCATATGAATTTTAGGATGAGATTTTCTATTTCTGCAAAAACGTCATTGGAATTTTGATAGGGATTGCATTGAATTTGTAGCTCACTTTGGGTAGTATCAACATCTTAACAATATTAAGTTTTCCAATCCATGACCATGGGCTATATTTCCATTTACTTACATCTTCTTTAATTTCCTCCAGCAACGTTTTCATTGTACGAGTTTTTTATCTCCTTGGTTAAGTTAATTCCTAAGTACTTTATTCTTTTTGATGTTATTGTAAGTGGCATTGTTTTCATAATTTCCTTTTCAGATTGTTCACTGTTGGTGTGTAGAAATGCACCTGAATTTTGCATGTTGACTTTGTATCCTGCTACTTTGCTGAATTCATTTTTCAGTTCCAATAGTTTTACGTGGAATCTTCAGGGTTTTCTACATATAATATCATCTGAAAACAGAGATAATTTTACTTCTTCCTTTCCCATTTGGATGCCTTTTATTTCTTTTTCTTGCCTAATTGTTCTGGCTAGAACTTCTAGTACTATGTTGAAAAGAAGTGGCAAGAATGCACACTTTTGTCTTGTTCTTGATCTTAGAGGAAAAGCTTTCAGTCTTTCACCATTGAGTGTGATGCATGTTGTGGGTTTTTCATATATGGCTTTTATTATGTTAAGGTAGTTTCCTTCTATTCCTAATTTCTTGAGAGTTTTAATCATGATAGGATGTTGAATTTTGTCAAATACTTTTTCTGCATCAGTTGAGATGATCATGTGATTTTTTTTCTTTCATTTTGTTAATATGGTTATAATACATTGATTGGTTTTCATGTGTTGAACCACTCTTGTATTCCAGGAATAAATCCCACTGGGCATGGTGTTTAATCCTTTTAATATATTGCTAAATTTAGTTTACTAATTTTTTTGGATGAGCTCATGTCTCTTTTTGTGATCATATGATTTATATCTAATATTCCCAGCACAACTGTTATTTTCTTCTTTTGAAAATCAGCTTTCAATGTTCTACCTTAAACACAGCTATTGCCTTGGATCAGATCCCCTCGACTCCAGACTCCAGACTCTGAGATGGAAATTTCCATGTAGAAAGTTTATTGGGGATAATCTCAGGAACAACGCCTGAAAAAGAGTGAGGGAAGAAGGATTTGGAGCGAGAAGTTTAACCAAGACATATTGGCAACAGAGGCCTTAACAGATTCTATAGAGAGCTCTAGGCAGGGGAGGCAGGACCTTTGAACTTCTCATATTGACCAGCCATTGGATGCTGGCTGTCCTTGGGGAAGGAGGGCATACCCTTGACAAAGTGGCTCCCTTTGGTCCAGAGCAGTTCCTGGAGAAGGACTCAGCTATGGGTGGTCAGCAGCTACCTCTCCTGCAGAGGGGACATTGACCCTTGGTCATCTGCTTCAGCTCCCAAGTCCGGACTGACCTCATGTCCCATCTCAAACACCTATGGTGTCTGAAGAGAGTCTATCTTCCACTTTTGAGTTCCTAGCAATAAGAATCTGACTGGCCATGTTTGATTTAGGTATATTTGTCTTGTTCTGACCAGCTCGGGCTCTGGAAATGAGGTCACAAGGTATGTTATCTCCTTGATATTGTCTTTGATTGCAAATGCAAATCAGTAAAGATTTGATATTGTCTCTAAAGCAGATATTATTTGACTAACATTTTTGTTCACAGTAGCTACAGTTTTGTTGAAATAGTGGCAGACATTCAGATAAACATGATTTCAAAATTCAGAACGTTTGTGCATGTAGAGTTGGGCAGATGGATGTGTGGGTGGAGAGGTCATGTAAAAATAAAAAAGCAAACCCACATTTATCCAGAAGACAGCCTGAATATTTACCTTTTAACAGCATTTTTGTTTACCATCTCTATAGTTTTGCCTTTTCTAGAATGTCATACAAATGGAACCATACAGTATGTAGCCTTTTCAGATTGACTTCATTGACTTAGCAATATACATTTAAGATTCATACACATCTTTCTGTGGTTTCATAACTCATTCTTTTTTTATCACTAAATAGTATTCTGTTGGATAGATAGACTACTGTTTGTTTGTCCATTCACCAAAGACATCTTGGTTGCTCCCAGTTTCTGGTGGTTATGAAGAAAACTGCTATAAACCTTCACATGCAGGATTTTATATGGACATCAAATTTCAAATCAGTTGTTTAAATTCCTAGGAGCATGATTGCTTGATCAGATAACAAGATTATGTTTAGCTTTGTATGATACTACCAAACAGTCCTCCAAAGTCGCTGTACCATTTTGTATTCCCATCAACAATAGATGAGAGCTCCTGCTGCTCTGCATCCTCACCAGTGATTGGGATGGTCAGTTTCTTGCATTTTAACCATTAAAATAGGTACATAGTGGTGTCTCATTGTCATTTTAATTTGCATTTCCCCAATGACAAAATGATGTTGAGCGTCTCTTCATATGTTTATTTACTTTCTGTACATTACTTTTGATGGGTGTTTCTTCAGATCTTTTGCCCATTTTTTCCTTTTTCTTTTTTTTAAACCATAATTCTTGGTTGGCAAATAATAAACCAGTGAAACATATCACCTTAAGTGACCAAACTGACATTTAGAACCTGTAGTTCATCTCAGGAAATAGTGGGTTTCAGATTTGTATAAGCATTTCTGTGGAGTTTTTATTTTTTTTATTTATTAATTTTTTTTTTTTTGAGGAAGATTAGCTCTGAGCTAACTACTGCCAGTCCTCCTCTTTTTGCTGAGGAAGCCTGGCCCTGAGCTAACATCGTGTCCATCTTCCTCTACTTTATACATGGGGCGCCTACCACAGCATCGCGTGCCATGCAGTGCCATGTCTGCACCTGGGATCCGAACCGGCAAACCCTGGGCCACTGAGAAGCGGAACGTGCGAACTTAACCGCTGCGCCACCGGGCCGGCCCCTCTGTGGAGTTTTTAAAAATTATTTTATTGAGTTCATAATGGTTTATAACATTGTGAAATTTCAAGTGTATGTTATTATTCTATAAACTGCACTGTGCTCACCACCAATAGTCTAATTTTTATCTGTCACCATTTATACGTGCCCCTTTAGCCTTTGCCCATCCCCCAACCCCCTTCCCCTCTGGTAGCCACTGTTCTTTGTCCATGTGTTTGTTTATCTTCCACATATGAGTGAAATCATGCAGCGTTTGTCTTAATCTGTATGACTTATTTTGCTTAACATAATATCTTCAAGGTCCATCCATGTTGTTGTGAATGAGATGAATTTGTCTTTTTCTTATGCCGAGTAGTATTCCATTGTATATATATACTACATCTTCATTATCCAGTCGTCAGTCGATGGGCACTTGGGTTTCTTCCACATCTTGGCTGTTGGGAATAATGCTGCAATGAACATAGCAGTGCGTAAATCTCTTTGAATTGTTGATCTCAATTTCTTTAGATAAATACCCAGTAGTAGGATAGCTGGATTGCATGGTATTTCTATTTTTAATTTTTTGATAAATCTCCATACTGTTTTCCATAGTGGTTGCACCAGTTTGCATTCCCACCAGCAGTGTATGAGGGTTCACTTTTCTCTACATGCTCTTTAACATTTGTTATTTTTTGTCTTGGTAATTACAGTCGTGCTAACAGGTGTAAGGTGATATCTCACTGTAGTTTTGATTTGCATTTCCCTAATGATTAGTGATGTCAAACATCTTTTCATGTGCTTCTTGGTCACCTATTTATCTTCTTTGGAAAAATATCTGTTCATGTCTTCTGCCCACTTTTTGATCGAGTTGTTTTTTGTTGTTGTTGAGTTGTATGAGTTCTTTATATATTTTGGAGATTAACCCCTTGTCAGATATATGATTTGCAAATGTTTTCTCACAGTTGGTGAGTTGTTTTTTCATTTTGTTATTGGTTTCCTTTGACTTGCAGAAGCTCTTTACTCTGATGTAGTCCCATTTGTTTATTTTTTCTTTGGCTTCTTGTGCCTGAGTAGATGTGATATTCGAAATGATGCTGCTAAGACTGATGTCAAAGAGTGTGCTACCTATATTTTCGTCTAGGATTTTTATGGTTTCAGGTGTTACGTTCAAGTCTTTAATCCACTTTGAGTTAATTTTTGTGTATGGTATAAGATAATGGTCTACTCGAATTATTTTGCTTGTGGCTGTCCAGTTTTCCCAACACCATTTATTGAAGAGATTTCCTTTCTCCATTGAATGTTCTTGGCTCTTTTGTCAAAGATCAGCTATCTGTAGATGTGTAATTTTATTTCTTGGCTTTCAATTCTGTTTCATCAATCTGTGTGTCTGTTTTTGTCCCAGTACCATGCTGTTTTGATTACTATAGCTTTGCAGTATACTTTGAAGTCGGGGATTGTGATGCCTCCAGCTTTGTTCTTTTTCCCCAGGATTCCTTTAGCTATTCAGGGTCTTGTGTTGTTCCATATACATTTTAGGATTCTTTGATCTGTTTCCATGAAGAATGTCTTTGAGATTCTGATTGGGATTGCATTGAATCTGTAGATCGCTTTAGGTACTGTGGACATTTTAACTATGTTTATTCTTCCAATCCATGTACATGGAATATCTTTCCATTTCTTTATCTCCTCTTTGATTTCTTTCAATGATGTCTTATGGTTTTCATTGTATAGGTCTTTCACCACATTGGTTTAATTTAGTCTTAGATATTTTATTCTTTGTGTCGCAGTTGAAATTGGGATTGTATTCTTGAGTTCTCTTTCTGCTAGTTTGTTATTAGAGTATAGACATGCAACTGATTTTTGTAGGTTGATTTTGTACCCTGCATCTTTGTTGTAGTTGTTGATTATTTCTTTTTCTTTTTTTTTTCTGCTTTATCTCCCCAAACTCCCCCTGTACACAGTTGTATATCTTAGTTGCTGGTCCTTCTAGTTGTGGAATGTGGGACGCCACCTCAACGGGGCCTGACGAGCGGTGCCATGTCCGCGCTCAGGATCTGAACCCTGGGCCACTGCAGCAGAGTGCGTGAACTTAACCACTTGGCCATGGAGCTGGCCCCCTGTTGATTATTTCTAATAGTTTACTGATGGATTCTTTAGGGTTTTCTATATGTAGAATTTTGTCATCTGCAAAGAGCAAGAGTTTCACTTCTTCATTTCCTATTTGAATTTCTTTTATTCCTTTTTCTTGCCTAATTGCTTTGGCCAAAACCGCCAGTACAATGTTGAATAAGAGTGGTGAGAGTGGACACCCTTATCTTGTTCCTGTTCTCAGAGGGATGACTTTTAGTTTTTCCCTGTTGAGTATGATGTTGGTTGTGGATTTGTCATATATGGCTTTTATTATGTTGATGTACTTTCCTTCTATACCAATTTTATTGAGAGTTTTTATCTCTCAATAAAGCGCTGTTGGATCTTGTCAAATGCTTTCTCTGCATCTATCGAGATGATCATGTGATTTTTTATTCCTCAATTTGTTAATGTGGTCTATCTCATTGATTGACTTACAGATGTTGAACCATCCCTGCATCCCTGGTATAAATCTCACTTGATCATGGTGTATGATCCTTTTAATGTATTGCTGTATTCTGCTTGCCAATATTTTGTTGAGGATTTTTACATCTTTGTTCATCAGTGATATTGGCCTGTAGTTTTTCTTCTTCGTGTTGTCCTTGTTTGGTTTAAGGATCAGGGTGATGCTGGCCTCATAGGATGAGTTAGAAAGCATTCTGTCTTCCTCATTTTTTTGGAATAGTTTGAGAAGGATAGGTATTAAATCTTCTTTGCATGTTTGGTAGAATTCTCCAGAGAAGCCATCTGGTCCTAGACTTTTGTTTTATTGGGAGGTTTTTGATTGCTGTTTCAATCTCTTGTGATTGGTCTATTCAGATTCTCTATTTCTTCTTGATTCAGTTTTGGGAGGTTGTATGAGTCCGAGAATTTATCCATTTCTTCTAGGTTATCCAATTTGTTGGCATATAGTTTTTCATAGTATTGTCTCATAATCCTTTGTGTTTCTGTGGTATCTGTTGTAATTTATCCTTTTTCATTTCTAATTTTATTTATTTGAGCCTTCTTTCTTTTTTTCGTAGTGAGTCTAGCAAAGGGTTTATCAATTTTGTTTATCTTCTCAGACAACCAGCTCCTTGTTTCATTGATCCTTCCTACAGTCTTTTTTGTTTCAATTTCATTTATTTCTGCTCTAATTTTTATTATTTCCCTCCTTCTGTTGACTTTGGGCTTTGTTTGTTCTTTCTTTTCTAGTTCTTTTAGGTGTAGTTTAACATTACTTATTTGAGACTTTTATTGTTTGTTAAAGTGGGTCTGTATTGCTATGAATTTCCCTCTTAGAACTGCTTTTGCTGTATCCCATAAGAGTTGATATGATGCATTTTCATTTGTCTCTAGATATTTTTTGAATTCTCCCTTAATTTCTACAGTGATCTATTTCTTGTTCAGTAGCTTGTTATTTAGTCTCCATATATTTGTCACTTTCCCAGCTTTTTTCTTGTAGTTGACTTCTAGTTTCATAGCATTATGGTTGGAAAAGATGCTTGATATGATTTCAATCTTAAATTTATTGAGCCTTGCCTTGTTTCCCAACATATGGTCTGTCCGTGAGAATGTTCCATGTGCACTTGAGAAGAATGTGTATTCTACTGTTCTGGATGGAATGTTCTCTATATATCTATTAAATCCATCTTGTCTAGTTTTTCACTTAATTCTACTATTTCCATGTTGGCTTTCTGTCTGGATGACTTAGCCATTGATGTAAATGGACTGTTGAGGTCCCCTACTATTATTGTGTTGCTATTAATTTCTCCCTTTAGGTCTGTTAATAGTGGCTTTATATACTTTGATGCTCCCGTGTTGGGTACATATATAAGTGTTATGTCCTTTTGGTGGAGTGTCTCTTTTATCATTATTTACTGCCCCTCTTTGTCTCTCACTGTCTTTTTTATCTTGAAGTATTCTTTGTCTGATATAAGTATGGCAACACCTGCTTTCTTTTGTTTGCCATTTGCTTGGAGTGTTGTCTTCCATCCCTTCACTCTGAGCCTCTGTTTGTCTTTGTGCCGAGATGTGTTTCCTGGAGGCAGCATATTGTTGGGTCTTGTTTTTTAATCCATCCAGCCACTCTGTGTCTTTTGGTTGGAGGATTCAATACATTTACATTTAGAGTGATTATTGATATATGAAGGCTTAATACTGCCATTTTATCTCTTGCTTTCAGGTTGTTCTGTATTTCTCTTGTTTCTCTTCCCATGTATTTCTCACTGCCATTTCAGTTTGGTGATTTTCTACGATGGTTTTCTCAGTTTTCTCTTTATAATTTGTGTCTCTGTTCTGACTTTTTGTTTAGTGGTTACGGTAAAGTTTGTATAAAAGAACTCACAGATGAGATAGTCCATTTTTTGGTATCCTCATCTCTATTAGCCTATTCAGGTTCCACCTCTTTCCTCTTCCCTGCCTAAGTTATTATTGTCACAAATTATTCCATTTTGTTTTGTGAGTTTGTGATTAAAATGAAGTGTTTATAGTTAGTTTTTATGCTTCCCTTCCTTTATCGTTAATGTTATAATTAAGTGTTTGTTAACCTGTTCTGATAGGGGGCTGAAATTTTCTGATTTTTTCTATCTATTTATCTCCTTGCTCAAGGCTTTGTAAAACTTTTCCTTTTTGTTTCAGGTACGAAGGCCTTCTTGATCATTTCTTGTATGGGGGATCTTGTGGCGATGAACTCCCTCAGCTTTTGTTTATCTGGGAACATTTTTATTTCTCCATCATATTTGAAGGATAATTTCTTTGGATAAAGTGTTCTTGGCTGAAAGTTTTTGTCTTTCAGTATTTTGAATATATCATTCCACTTTCTCCTGGCCTGTAAGTTTGTGCTGAGAAGTCTTATAGTCTGCTGAAAGCCTTATAGGGGTCCCTTTGTAGATTATTCTCTTCTACCTTGCTGCCCTTAGTATTTTTCTTTGTCATTAAGTTTTGCCAGTTTTACTACAATATTCTTTGGAGAAGGTCTTTTTGCACTGGCATCATTAGGAGTTCTGTTGTCTTCATTTACTTATCATTCCAGTTTCTACCCAAGGTTTGGGAAGTTCTTCAGCTATTATTTCTTTGAATAAGCTCTCTGCACCTTTCTCCCTCCCTTCTTCCTCTTGAATACTTATAATCCTTATGTTGCATTTGCTAATTGAGTTGGGTATTTCTCAGAGAATTTCTTCCTCTTTTTTAGTCTTAGTTCTCTCTCCTCCTCCACCTGAAGCATTTCTATATTTCTGTCCTCTAAACTACCAGTTCTTTCCTCTGTAATGTCAGCTGTTTTTAAGGTTTCTAGATTGCTTTTTATCTCATTCATTGTATTCTGCATCTCCAGAATTTGTTCATTTTTTAAAGAGTTTTGATGTCTTTTGTGAAGAATTCCTTCTGCTCATTATTTTTTTCCCTGAGTTCATTGAACTGTCTTTCTGAGTTATCTTGTAACTCATTGAGTTTCTTTATCATAACTATTTCAAATTCTCTGTCATTTAGATCGCAAATTTCTGTGACTACAGGATTGGTTTCTGTCTTGTCATTTTCCTTGTGATCTGGAATGTTAGTGTATTTATTCATGGTATTTGATGAAGTGGACCTTTGCTGATGCATAGTGGTAGTCTCTGGTCACAGATTCCACTTGCCACCACGGGGGTGGCAGAAGCTGTGTTTTCTAAACCCGCCACATCCACCGTAAGCTGTGCCTGTCCACTGGAAGCTGTGCTGACAGGGCTTTTCTGCACCTGCCTGATGGCTGGCACTGCCTGGTAGCTCCCACATGCAGGCGCAGGCACTCTGGTAGAGATCTGCTGCCCTGACTGTCCAGCCGAGCTGGTGTGATAGGCAAAAGGGGAAGGGAGAGGCACTTTCTTTCATGAGCATGAACCCACTCTGAACTCACGGGTGTGGCCTGCCTGGGCTGCTGGACTTGGTGCAGGTGCCCACACAGTGGCTGAGCCACCTTGGTGTGGAGCCTTCCCCTGGTCTGGGATGCAAGTCTGTAAGTGAAAGCATTCCTGTAGAGGCTCACCTACTTCCCCATCTCCTCCCAGAATCAAGCACCAGCTGCTGTGCAAGGTCCTATGCCCTAGATTGCTGCCACCAGGCAAGGGGAGGAGATCTACTCACCTCCTTCCACTGCCTCCTGTGGATCCAGTACCCCCATCTTCACATGTATGGCTGCGTGGATCTCCTAGACATCCTATTGTGTTGTGTGCGTGTCCTGTGTTGGCTAGTGAATGTCCCTTTGGTTGTATCTTAGGGAGGAGAGACTAAGAGAATAGCTCACCTCGCCATGATGCTGACATCACTCCACAGTAATTCTGTAGTTTTAAGTGCTATTTCCATTTGTCCCTTTTGCAACCAGCAGACAAGAAAAACCACCCTTTTCCCCTGCTTTTTGACTTTGTTCTCAATAATACTTAATGGGAAATGCATTGTTAAATAAGGTCGAATAGTAAATAGATTCAGAACTGTTTAAAAGTCAGTACCCATTGTTGCATTTCCCACAACAAATTCACACCAGAAAATAATTAGAATTGGTACCAAAATCACTGATGCTGAGTTTTACTCCACAGATTTCTTTTTTTAATTTTTAATGAGGTATAATTACACATAACATTATATTAGTTTTAGGTGTACAACATAATGATTTGATATATGTATATATTGTGAAGTGATCACCACAAGTCTAGTTAAGATCTGTCACCACACATTGTTACAATTTTTTTTTCATGTGATGAGAACTTTAAGATCTTCTGGTCTCTCCCTAGCAACTTTCAAATATACAATGCAGTATAATTACCTCTAGTCACAATGCTGTACATTTTTTTGCCTTTCCAATTTTTATTTGGCTTTATTGTATTATTGTTGAGTTATGAGGTCTTTGTATATTTTGAGAATATTAAATTCTTACTCATTATTAACGCTAATAAGACCTGAAAAACCTCTTCTCTCACACCCATTTCCTTCCACACAGTGGTGGCAACTGGTGACTATCACCAATTAGCCTTTGTATGAAAATTGGTAAAAAGTGGCTTAGTTTTGTCAATGTAAAATACGCAAATATGCAAGCTCTAGAATTAGTACTTAAAATCTTTCCTGTGTTAACAGAAGTCATCCGTTTTAACCAGTGTGATTCTCAAGCCTAAGTGCACTTTAGAACCATTGGAGGAGGCATAAAAAATACTGATGCCTTAGCCAAAATCTTAAAATGATTACTGATATCAAAACTTCCAACCAACTAAAACCATATGAGACACTACTACATACGCACACTAGGATGGCTAAAATTAAAAAGATCACTCATACCAAGTGTTGACAATGGTGTGGAGGAACTGGAACTCTTGTATGCTGCCAGTAGGAATGTAAATGGTACAACAAATTTAAAAAACAGTTTAGTAATTTATTAAAAAGTTAAACATACACTTACCATATGACCTGGCCATTCCACTCCTAGGTAACTACCCAAGAGAAATAAAAGGGTATGTTCACACAAAGACTCATACAAAAATGTTAACAGTAGCTTTATTTGTAACAGTCTTAAATTAGAAACAAACCAAATGTCCATCCTAGGTGAATAGAGAAACAAGTTGTATAATAATCATACCACAGAATACTACTCTGCAATAAAAAGGAATAAACTTCTGATACATACAACAACATAGATGAATGTCAAAATAGTTATGCTGAGTGAAAAAGTCAGGTTAGAAAAAAGAATACATGTTGTATGATCTCATCTATATAGAATTATTGAAAACTCAATTAATCTATAGTGAGAAATGCACTGGAAAGAGGAGGGAGGAAGGAAAATGGGAGGATTATGAAGGGGTACAAGGAAACTTTTAGGAGTGATGATCGTGTCTACTATTGGATTTTGGTGATGGTTTCCATGGGTGTGTACTTATGTCAAAATTGACCACAGAGTACACTTTTAAAATATGCAGTCAATTGTATGTCTAGAGCTCAAAAAGAAGTCTTTGTACCTTGGACTGTTATTCAATCATGATTTCAAAAAACATAATTTAAACAATTTGCATACTAAATTTTTGTTAAAATCTTATTCACTAACAATATGGGAAAATTAATGTCTGTAATATTAATATTTTTAATAAATATCCATAAATAGGAAAGAATCACTGCTTTAGATTTTTCATAACTACACATTTTGTTGTTGGAAGACTTGATCTGAAATATAAACAAGAGAGAGAGAGAGAACTCAAAATTGTATGGGAGGAAATATGAAATCAAATACTACAAATTTTCCAGAAACTCTGTCTAATACCATGGGCTCCATCAAACTATTGGATGTTGCCTTACCACCTTACATGTACTGCAGAAGGTGATGAAATAATGGTAGGTGTGTTTCTACAGCAAAGAGGGTTTGGTACCAGGACTGAAGATACTGAGAAAACCACAGGATTTAAGAATCGCTAGTGTTACATATTTTAAAAGTTTAGAACACAAACTTTATTACAGGTCTTTTTCATCCAAATTAAGTAACTTTATCTCCTTTTTTGCTAGATCCATGTGACTTCTGGTAATAGAGGCCAAAACACATGGACTCCTCAGACTATCTGGTGGAACTAAGAGAGGAACTTCCATTGAGAGGAAGAGAAGAATTCCAACTACTTCTAATTTAAAGAATTAATTTTCTGTATGTGTGTCTGTATGGCAAGATTATAAAAGATTGATTAAAGCAAGAAAAAAATGTGCATGAGAATTTATTGCATTTGACCCTTTTCAATATTTTAGAACCTCAAATTAAGATTTGGCAGCTTTTACTGAGCACAGAGTCACATTTAAATGCTAGCCATAAACATTGCCCAGCTGGATAGAAGATTAGCACAAATTATTTCCCTAAGGCATTTGGGTTACTGACAAGATCTTATTCAACAGAGCCATTTAAATTATGGTTTGCATTACATTAATAATTTTATTTATCTTTCTTAGAGGTGAGAGAAATCTATTTTGACAGAATTTCTGCACTTTAAAATAAATCTCAATTTCAATGAGAGGCTTGTAAAAGAAGTTATTAGCAGATATGTATTGCCCATTTATGGTATGATAGTTTGGGCCCTGCATATAATAGTAACTACTGTTTGATTATTATTTGTTTTCCTTTTATGAACATTAGCTTTTATGCACAATGACTAATTTTTTCACCTTTGCAGCAAGACTTTTTCTTAATTGAGGTATAATTGACATCTAGAGAAATGCACAGAATTTAAGTGAACAACTTAGTGAGATTTTTCCCCCTTTATGGTGTTAACTTTGATGTAGTGTAATATATTGATTTTTCTTTTATGATAAGTGTTTTTTTGTGTCCTATCTATGAAATCTTTGCCTACTGCATGATCACAAATATTTTCTCCTAGAAGTTTTATAGTTTTAGTTATAGTTTATTTATGCATATGATCTCCCGGGAATTAATTTTTATGAGTGGTGTGAGGTAGGGGTTGAGATTCATTTTACTTCCATGCATTTATCTAGTTGTTTAAGCATCGTTTATTGAATAGATTTTCCTCATTGAGCTGTGCCATAACTTGGTAGATTGGACTAATTCTCAGGTTCAGTGACAGGAAGCTCATTTGACTTTCATACTAAGCTACATCCCTCAGTCTAGCCTTTGTCATTATGAAAGTATCATTATGAAAGATATTTTTGTCTCTAATAATTACTCACTTGTCTCATGTTCATTACATTCAGCACTCAGGTAGAGAAAAGAGAAGCTATTTATAAGCTCCTTCCAAGCTCCCAATGAAGGGGTCCAGGTTCAAAGCAAGCAGCTGGCTTGTCCCAAGTCCAGGCTGCATGAACGTTACTAATTCCTTCTTCCTCCATAGATATTGAGTTACATGTAGGCCATAGCCCTAGGTAGTTGTGGGTTGAAGCATTTCTTTTTTCATCTTCTTTTTATTGGAAAATGTCTTGGCTCCTGTAAAAGGATAATTTTTTTAAAAGATAAAAATCATGATTCTCATACAAATATAAAATCAACACTTGTCAAGGATTTTATTTAATTTATTAATTAATGAGGGAACCTGTAAGATGTTACAACTGTTTCAAAGGAAAATTTAAAGAAGTACATGTTTATATGCAATCAAGGAATGCAGAAATGAATTTACGAATAGATAAAAAGCCTTACCTATTCTCAAGGCAATTGTCGATTAGACACTGGTAGTTTGCATTTCTGTGGCCAGGAGTCATTTGTATTATTACAAGTATTCTGCAATTTACAGAGTTGCAAAACAGCTCACAGACAATGAAAGATGGCGATAACCAGGAGTGGTAAGCTAGACAGGATATCCACTAATCTTTCTTGCCCGTTTCAAAGTCTTTCACAATTTTTCCTGACACTTCCCACTTCCACTCTGTTTCACATGATGAGCCTGGTTTTGTCCTCTGCCAAAAGATTCTAACCAGCTTCAGCTACATTTACCTGGTTTTATCTAACTGCCTTCTTGACTTTTCCACTTGAGTATCCAACAGGTACCTTAAACTCAATATGGATAAAACAGAATTTTTGATTTTCCCTTAAACCAATTCTCTTCCCAGTCTTTCTTATGTCTGTAAAAGGGATTCCTTCCTCCTGATACCTCAATCCAAAACCCAGCAGCCATCATTGATTCTATCTTTTATTTCTCCCCCTCATCTAAAGCATTAGCATGTCCTCTTGGCTCTACTCTCTAAATATATACCCTTCTATTTATCTCTATCCTCACCTATGCAGTTCAAGCCCTATGAACTATTCCTTGGGCCACTTCAATAACTTCTCAACTGGCCTTCTTTTTTACCCTCTTGCCCCCAATCCATTCTCCACAAAGAAGCTATCATTATTATTCTTTAAATAAAACAAGTAACATTTACCAGTGCTTACGGTACACCAGACACCATTCTAAGGGCTTTACAATCAATTGTTTCAAAACAGCCCTATCCTGTGCTATTGTTGTCTTTATCTTATAAGTGACGAAACTGACATATGTGGATATTAAATAACGTGTCTTCATTCATACATTTAATAAACGATAGAAATGTTATTTGATTCTATTGGTCTCCTTCTAGAGCTTAGACTGTTGACCACTATATGTCCTGCCTCCCTAAACACATCAGATTTGTCATTCCTTGTTTATATAAACTTTAAACTTACCTTTACACTTAGGATAAAACTTGAACTCCTTGCCATGACCTCCAAGGCTTTACGAGATCTATGGGTTAGAGGTATAGGGTGAGGGAACTCCGGGAGACTTCATTTCTCTAAGCACATCGTCCTAAGTTGGTGCCTTTTCTAAGAGAAGTAGTGTGAAATATTCAACTTAAACACCCGTGATCAGACTGAAACACAGGAGGTCAGAAGATGGCATTATTTGTGTTCTCACCCTACCCTCAACTGTAAAATGAGGTTAATAATAATGTCTTCCTGCCCAAATCACACAGTTGTTGTGTAGATAACATAGGCAAGATTGCTTTGAAAACTGTAAACAGGAACAGATTTTAGTAACTTCAGGCTAATGCGGTCTTCACACTATAGTGGTGCCTTCCCTTGTGAATTCTACTAAGGATGAAGCAGTGAGCTCAACATGCATAAAGCAGAAGCCCTTGGTAGGCATTTCACTGCCTGCTCTGGGGACCTCAAGGGGCTCTGCACTCCATTGCCACTCCTGTAGCAACTTCAGACTCTAAGTTAGTAATAATATGTCTATTTTATTTTTCCCATGAACACAGCAAAGAAATAGATTTTAAGTGGGAAACTTTCCTCTAGTTCATTTTAGTCCAGAATTCCCCCCATTCTTCCCTTCCTTTCTGTCTCAACCTTCCTTCAGCTCTCTCTCCCTTCTTTCCTTCCTCCCCATCTTTGTCAGGACTTAAGAAGGAATCTGGTTAAAGTGGAAAACCCCATATGAACAAATGAATTTCAAGCACAGTAAAGTATGTTGTAGTAGATGTTTTCAATGTTAACTATTAATGATATTAGAGGGGGCTGGTATAATCAAATGACTAAGAGGAGTTGCTAAGACCCCACAAACCTACCTCAACTATCTCTAGTTTGCTTTGCTTTTTTCAGTTTTGTATTTTATGATCTCAGGTAAAAGTATAAAATAATTCATTGCTGGAGATATAAATTTCTAATTAGAACTGTGTCAAAAATATTTTTCCACTTTTTAATTGTAATTTGTTCTCAATGAAGCAAAAAAACATTTAGTCTTTCTTTCCTGGAACCATGCTTACAATCAGCCCGTGAGATCATATTTGGTAAAATCACTGTTTCTATCAACAGTTCTCTTTTATTTCAGTTCCCATCCTTATCTCAACTGACTCTAAGTTATTTTTATTATTATTTTAAAGGGAATCTTTTTCTTATTTTTTTGCTGAGGAAGATTTGCCCTACATCTGTGCCAACCTTCCTCTCTTTTGTTTGTGAGCCACCACCACAGCACAGCCACTGATAGATGACTGGTGTAGGTCTGTGCCCGGGAATCGAACCCAGGCTGTCAAAGTGGAGTTAACTGCTGGGCCACTTGGGCTGGCCCTTAAACAGAATCTTATTCAATTTTTTTTTTCCCAGAATATGTTTCACGATGATATGATTCTCTTTCACTTCAACGTTGTGAAGCTAATCCCAGCAGACTCCCAAGGGCAGGATCATAAGCCTGGGTCCCTTGGCCGTCTTCTCCTTCAGTCTATGGAACCTCTCCTGGTTGAAAGCTCTGTGCCCTGTCTTCACCCTTCTGCGCACACAGGAGAAGCACTTGACCATTCCCCACATTATGCTAGGGCTCGCAACTGTGAGCGGCATTTTTCAGCCCATCTCCTTTAGCTTGCCATGCAGCTGTCTTTATTCTCCCACCTGTGGGTGTGTGGGGGACACTGGCTCCCTCCAAGGGCAACCACATTGGAATAAGGGCATGGATCTATCTGACTGAGACTTGCAGACTTTCGAGGCTTGCAGACTTGGCCAAAAGGATGGACGACCCATTCCAACTCCCCTCTCTGTTCCTCTTCTCTCGGACTTTCTCCTTCAATTCCAAGCTTTGTCTAAATGGAGGCTGGAAGTGCAAGTGGGAAAAATGAATTCTGTTCAATTACATATTTTCTCAAATCTTTTCTTTCTTGTATTTTGTGTTAGAGACCATCACAACCTCCAATATCCAATCTCTTCTATAATACAGAATCTTGGATAACATGTCCAGCTAAAGGGTAAATATTCCAGCTTCCCTTGGAGCTAGTTGCAACTATGTGAATAAATTTTGGCCCATGAGAGATAAGTGAAAGTATTATATGGAACTTTTGGGAAACTCCCTTAAAATGTACCTTTCTTTATATCCTCCTTCCTGCTGCTGGGAATACAAACCTTGGAATGGCCCTCTTAGACCATGAGATGACCTTGAGTATAGAAGCCATGTGCAAAGCAAGGCTGAGCAGCAGAATGGGAGATACCTGGGTGTCTGAAGGTTCTGTGGAGCATCCACATTAGCCCTAGACTACTACTTCTAGATTGTTTTTATGTGAGGGAATAAATGCTTGTGTGATATAGCCCCTAATTTCAAGCTTTCTGTTACATACTGAATTAGTCTGTGTGGGTCGCCATAACAAAATACCATAAGCTGGGGGGCTTAAACAACAGAAATTTATTTTCTCACAGTTTTGGAGGCAAGAAGACTAAGATCAAGGTGCCAGAAAATTCAGTTTATGGTGAAGCCTCTCTTCCTGGCTTGTAGACTTCCATCTTATTCCTGCATCCTCACCTGGAAAGAGAGAGAGAGAGAGAGAGAAATCTGGTGTGTCTTTTTCTTCTTGTAAAGATATCACTTCTATAAGATTAGGGCCCATCTTTGTGACCTCATTTAACCTTTATTACTTCCTTGTAAGCCCTATCTCCAAATATAGGGGGTTAGGGCTTCAAAATGTCAATTTTAGGGGGACACGATTCTGTCCACAACATACACAGACAAACACAGTTCCTATCTAATATGTCCAGGGATCTTTGTTTGTGAAGCTTAAGAGCCAAGACTTTGATGTCTCTATTTTCTGGTTCTTTTTGATTATATATACTTACAGATAATTTCTTTCTGATACTTGGAGCTTGACTTTTGGAATTTCCAAGCTGAGAATGGAACCCTTTGTCCTCCAGATTTCCTGAGACAGCCCTTCCCTACAGCCGCTGTTGCTCATGCTTGGCGATCTGGGTTGAGGAGTGGGTGAGGGTAGGATAGTCTCTAGATACAAGGAAGTACATGTGGAGGGGCAATGATATGGGTCAATTCTGATGGGTATCATCTTGACACACCATCGTGTACTTTTACCTCTCCTCAATGGGACTCCCACATTGCAGGCAGAGTGGCCTCTTTGATACTCTAATCCGACCACACCACTCTTCCTTCAAGATTAGGATACATTTGGCCGCATCTGGATTGACACAGACATTTTGATTTAGGAATATTTTAACATGGCCTAAAAAAGTAATGATTAAAGTTTCAGCCTTTTTATGCCTAAGCAATGTATAAAACAGATATTCTCACCCTATCCTTGAATTTTAAAACTTTAAGATTCCCCATCCCAGAACGGGCATTGAGGATAGCATGGAGAGGGAGAGTTGAGAATGAGGTGGAGTCTTGGATTAGAGAACAGGCTGAGTGGGTGTCAGAGAATGGGTGGCGATGGGGGCAGGGGTTAGGTACCACTTGGAAACAGGGAGCCACAGATACTTCCTCACTCGTTTCACTTATAGCGCTAGCAAAGCATTGGCTTGTTCTCTGAGAATTAGATGCTGGAAGGCCAGCAGACTCTGGGGTTTCTCTGTTAATATTCCAGTGGGTGTAAGCAGTTACTTTTTATTGATATTACACTTACTTGTTTACTAGTGGGACTGCACTTAGTCGAATAGTGTCCCCCCCAAATTCATGTCCACTGGAACCTCAGAATGTGATCTTATTTGGAAATAGGGTTTTTCCAGATGTAATCAAGGTAAAACAAAGTCATATGAGGTTGGGTTGAACCTTAAATCCAATGAGTGGTGTCCTTATGAGAAAAGGGAGACTTGGAGACATACAGAGACACAGAGGACACACAGGGGAGATGGCCGTGTAATGACAAAGGCAGAAATCAGAGTGAGGCAGCCACAAGCCAAGGTGTGTCAAAGATTGCTGAAGGCCAGCAGTAACTAGGAAGAGGCGAGGAAGGAGTCTTCTCTAGAGCCTTCTCAGGGAGCACGGCCCTGCTGCACCCTGAGCTTAGATTGCTAACGTCCAGAACTGTGTGAGAATAAATTTCTTTTTCTTTTTTTTGAGGAAGATTAGCCCTGAGTTAACATCTGTGACCAATCCTCCTCTTTTTGCTGAGGAAGACTGGCCCTGAACTAACATCTGTGCCCATCTTCCTCTACTTCATTTTTGGGATGCCTGCCACAGCATGGCTTGACAAGCAGTGTGTAGATCCGCACCTGGGATCCAAACCGGCAAATCCTGGGCTGCTGAGGTGGAACGTGCACACTTAACTGCTGTGCCACTGGGATGGACCCTACATTTCTATTTTTTTAAGCCACCCAGATTTTGGTCATTTATTACAGCAGCCCTAGGAAGCCAATATGAGCACTTTTTTAAAAAATGTGAAATTCTAGAGAATAAACACTGCCTTTTAAAGTTTTTCTAATTGTGCTAATCTGATTTGACTGGGAATATATTGGACACTAGTCTAATCCATCTGAAACCATCTAACGATAGTTTTGAGAGACCTTGGAGACTAACAAGTCTAATTACAATAGCTTCCCCTTATCTATGGGGGATATGTTCCAAGACCCCCAGTGGATGCCTGAAACCGTGGATGGTACTGAACCCTATATATACTATGTTTTTTCCTACACATATATGCCTGTGATAAAGTTTACTTTATAAATTAGGCACAGTAAGAGATTAACAACAATAATTAATAATAAAATAGAACAATTATGACAATATACTGTAATGAAAGTTACCATAGATCTTAGAAACCTCAGCATGTGATTTTTTTTCTTTCCTCCTTAAGTTGAAAACTTTTACCTTTTCACTTAAAGGAAGCACTTTCACATCTTCTCTTTGGCATGTCTGGATTGCCAGCATCATTACTCTTGTGCTTTGGGGCCAAGATTAAGTAAAACAGGGTTTACTTGTACACTGCAGTACAGGGTCAGTCAATCTGATAATGGCGACAGCTGTGAAGTTACTAACAGGTAGGTAGCGTATACAATGTGGATACACTGGACAAAGGGGTCATTCACATTCCAGGCAGGTCAGAACAGGAGAGTGAGAGATTTTATCACGCTACTCAGAACAGTGCACAACTTAAAACTGACGAATTGTTTACTTTAGGAATTTTCCATTTAATATTTTTGGACTGCTGTTGACTCAGAGTAACTGAAACTGAGGAAAGTAAAAGTGTGGATCTTTGTTTCACTTATTATTCATAAAGGTAATACACGCTCATAAAAATTCAAATAATACAAAAATGAAGGAAGAATAAAGTACAAGTGTGTCATAATTGATGTGGGGATTAATGGTGGGATAAAGGGTTGACTTGATTCAATAATTTAAAAAATCAAGGATTTTATGTTTTGGTAGGACAATTTTATAGTGGCTGCATCACAATGCCTGTTTCAAAACTTCTGTATGTGGTTAGTTTTGATTTGCAAAGTCATCACCTGGAGAGCTGAACCTCAATTCCTGGGCAGATGGGATGACCGGATAATGTATGGTCCAACTGGGACACTTTCGAGAGTGGAGGAGAAGCTTTTATCTGGGAAAGCAGAGATGAATAGGGACTGTCGTGGGCAAACTGAACTGTGCAAACCTTTTCACAAAGTGAGTCCCGTCTTAGTGATCTGAAACCCGTAACTACTGGGCAATTTCCAGAACTGTGTGCCTTCATATGCAAAGTCCTCTGCTTCTACTTATGACGTGAATCTTAATGTAAACGCAATCCAGCCCTGGCTTCCAGATATAGGCAGAAATTTATGAACAAAAGTTCATAAATCCCACAGTGTTTTCTACAAACACTATCTTATTGTATTATATTTCTTTATTTGCATGTCACACAGAATGTAATTTCTTCGAGGACAGACATTTATGTGTCCTGTGTCTAGATTTCCAGTTCTTAGAGTAGTCCTTGGCTCAATAAATATTTGTTGAACTGAATGAGTAAATTATTTATGAGCTAATCTTTGCCTGTTAGGTTGGTAAAAACACAGAATAATTCCAGGCATACTATAATATTAATTAGGATTAGGATAGTAAATAATCTTTCTGAATTAATACAATATAGGTGGATGCTATGACAATGAACCAACAATGAGCAACATTCGTTTATATCTCATACTAACATCAGGCCTGGTCTGGTGACCCTGCTGGACAAGGCTGTTACAGGCCCACAACTTTTTATTTTGTTGTTCTGCTATGTAACCTTTTTCTAGATGTCCACAAGAAATCTTCAGCAAAGACATATTACTTTCCAAGGCTTTTTGGAGTCAGAGTTGTGTTTCTTTTGAATGTGACCTCGTGCTGGGACTTACCTTGAAGCTAGAAAAAGAAGCTCCCATTTATGCAAATTGGAAGTCTTTTCATGGTGAAGCTCAAAGTCTCACTTATTTGTTTATTATTCACTACATTTCTGTGTTTATATGTGTGCTAAAGAATCTTAATTTTTATATCTAAAATGTGTTCTCTCTTTTTTTGGTAAATGAAATTAATGCTTATAGTTTCTAGGTAAAAAAGGAAAACATCTTAAAAAAGAGTCATTCTTGTCAATTTTTTCCTCTCGTGTAGGTAAATGATGAAATAAATGTGAAATTACAGCTTCCTGATACATGCTACTTTGTATCTGAGCAGAACTTTCTACGTTATTTCTTACTGGGATACTGTTTCAATTGAAATAATTTAATCTACTTTGGAAACTGAAACTGAAGAAGATGGAAGTAACATGTGGCTTATATTAGAGTGTTATATTGTTATTTACATTTTAAACATGTGGTTACTATGGTGATTAGTTGAGGTAATGCATATTAAAGCACTTCAGAAGTACCCAAATAGTTGCTAAACAATTCACCACCACCCCAACATACAGTTAAGTCTTTTCCAGAAGGAAAACCTCTTAATTCACAAAACAATTTTTTCTATCCTTTTTTCTTTAACACATATTTCTCATCTCGATCTTTCTCTTTCTCTCTCCTGGGAATCCTCGGGTGTTCTTACTCAGTGTTCATAATGACCTAGAGACTGGAGCTGACAGAAGCCACCAAGGGAGCAGGATTTCAGCAGTGACGTGTCCTAGTGATGATGAGTATGTACGGGCACTAGAGTCCACTAGAGTGGAAGTTATAGCCAGGTTCACTTTCACCAACTTGTAAGAAAGGAGACTATAGATTTTACACTTAAAAAAAAATTTTATTGAGGTCATAAAAGTTGGTAATATTGTGAAATTTCAGTAGTACGTATTATTTGTCAGTCACGCATATATGTGTGCCCCTTTACCCCTTATGCCCAGCCCCCAACCCCCTTCCTCTGTGGTAACCACTAATCTGTTCTCTTTGTCCATGTGTTTATCTTCCACATATGAGTGAAATCATACGGTATTTGTCTTTTTCTGTCTGGCTTATTTCACTTAACATAATACCCTTAAGGTCCATCCGTGTTGTTGCAAATGGGACGATTTTGTCTTGTTTTTGTGGCTGAGTAGTATTCCATCGTGCACACACACACACACACACCAGATCTTCTTTATCCATTCATCAGTCAATGGGCATTTGGGCTGCTTCCACTTCTTGGCTATTGTGAATAATGCTGCAATGAACATAGGGGTGCATGAGTCTTTTTGAATTGTTGATTCCAAGTTCTTTGGATAAATACCCAGTAGTGGGATAGCTGGGTTGTATGACATTTCTATTTTTAATTTTTTGAGAAATATCTATACTGTTTTCCATAGTGGCTGCACCAGTTTGCATTCCCACCAGCGGTGTATGAGGCTTCCCTTTTCTCCACATCTTCTCCAACACTCGTCATTTTTTGTGTTGGTGATTATAGCCATTCTAAGGGGGTGTAAAGTGATATCTTAGTGTTATTTGGATTTGCGTTTCCCTGATGATTAGTGTTGTTGAACATCTTTTCATGTGCCTATTGACCATCTGTATATCTTCTTTGGAAAAATGTCTGTTCATCTCCTCTGCCCATTTTTTGATTTTTTGTTGTTGTTGTTATGTGAATTCATCATCTATTTTGGAAATTCACCCCTTATCAGATGTATGATTTGCAAATATTTTCTCCCAGTTGGTGGGTTGTCTTTTTGTTTTGTTCCTGGTTTCTTTTGCCTTGCAGAAGCTCTTTAGTTTGATAAAGACTCACTTTTTTATTTTTTCTTTTGTTTCCCTTGTCTGAGTAGATATGGTATTAAAAAAAGATCCTTCTAAGACCAATGTCAAAGAGTGTACTGTTTATATTTTATTATAGGAGTTTTATGATTTCAGGTCTTAACTTCAAGTGTTTGATCCATTTTGAGTTAATTTTTGTGTATGGTGTAAGATAATGGTCTACTTTCATTCTTTTGCATGTGGCTGTCCAGTTTTCCCAGCACCATCCATTGAAGAGAGTTTCTTCCCTCCACTGTATGTTCTTAGCTCCTTTGTCAAAGATTAGCTTTCTGTAGATGTGTGGTTTTATTTCTGGGCTTTCAATTCTGTTCCTTGATCTGTGTGTCTGTTTTTGTATCAGTACCATGCTGTTTTGATTACTATAGCTTTGTGGTACATTTTGAAGTCAGGAGTTGTGATGCTTCCAGCTTTGTTCCTTTTTCTCAGGATTGCTTTAGCTATTCGGATCTTTTTTTGCCCCATATGAATTTTAGGATTCTTTGTTCTATTTCCATGAAGAGTGTCATTGGGAATCTGATTGGGATTGCATTGAATCTGTAGATTGCTTTAGGTAGTATGGACATTTTAACCATGTGTGTGTTTCCAATTCATGTGCATAGAATAGCTTTTCGTTTCTTTATGTCATCATTGATTTCTTTCAACAATGTCTTATAGTTTTCATTGTATAGGTCTTTCACCCCTTGGTTAAATTTATTCCTAGATATTTTATTCTTTTGTTGCAATTGTAGATGGGATTGTATTCTAGAGTTCTCTTTCTGTTAGTTCGTTATTAGAGTATAGAAATGCAACTGATTTTTGTAAGTAGATTTTGTATCCTGCAACTTTGCTGTAGTTGTTGATTATTTCTAATAGTTTTCCGATGGATTTTTTAGGGTTTTCTGTATATAAAATCATGCCATCTGCACACAGTGAGAATTTCTCTTCTTCTTTGCCAATTGGAAAAGGTAAAAGTAAAAGGCTTTACTTCTTTTTTTCGCCTAATTGCTCCAGCCAAAACCTCCAGTATTATGTTGAATAAGAGTGCCAAGTGTGGACACCCTTGTCTTGTTCCTGTTCTCAGAGAGATGGTTTTCAGTTTTTCCCTGTTAAGTATGATGTTGACTGTCAGTTTGTCATATATGGCCTTTATTATGTTGAGGTACTTTCCTTCCATACCCATTTTATTGAGAGATTTTATCATAAATGGATATTGGATCTTGTCAAATACTTTCTCTGTGTCTATTGAGATGATCATGTAGTTTTTATTCCTCATTTGGTTAATGTGGTGCCTCACATTGATTGATTTGTGGATATTGACCCATCCCTGCATCCCTGGTATAAATCCCAATTCTTCATGGTGTAGGATCTTTTTAATGTATTGCTGTATTTGGTTTGCCAATATTTTGTTGAGGATTTTTGCATCTATGTTTGTCAGCGATATTGGCCTGTAATTTGTCTTCTTTGTCTTGTCCTTGTCTGGTTTTGGGATCAGGGTGATGCTGGCCTCTTAGAATGAGTTAGGAAGTGTTCTGCCTTCTTGAATGTTTTAGAATAGTTTGAGAAGGATAGGCATTAAATCTTCTTTGAATGTTTGGTAGAATTCTCCAGAGAGGCCGTCTGGTCCTAGACTTTTGTTTCTTGGGAGATTTTTGATTACTGTTTCAATCTCTTTACTTATGATTGGTCTATTCAGAGTCTCTATTTCTTCTTGATTCAGTTTTGGGGGTTGTATGAGTCTGAGGATTTATTCATTTCTTCTAGGTTATCCAATTTGTTGGCGTATAGCTTTTCCTAGTATTCTCTTCTCATCCTTTGTATTTCTATGGTATCTGTTGTAATTTCTCCTCTTTGGTTTTAATCATTTGAGCCTTCTCTTATTTTTTCCTAGTGAGTCTGGCTAAGGTTTTTTCAATTATGTTTATCTTCTCAAAGAACCAGCTCTTAGTTTCATTGATCCTTTCTACTGTTATTTTGGTTTTGATTTCATTTATTTCTGCTCTAATTTTTATTATTTTCCTTTTTCTTCTGAATTTGGGCTTTGTTTGTTCTTCTTTTACTAATTTTGCTAGGTGTAGTTTAAGATTGTTTATTTGAGATTTTTCTTGTTTGTTAAAGTGGGCCTATATTGCTATGAATTTCCCTCTTAGGACTGCTTTTGCTGCATTCCATATGAGTTGGTATGGTGTATTTTCATTTTCATTTGTCTTCGTATATTGTTTGATATTTCCTTTAATTTCTTCAATGATCCATTGATTGTTCAGTATCATGTTGTTTAGTCTCTACATATTTATCACCTTCCCAGCTTTTTTCTTGTAGTTCATTTCTAGTTTCACAGCATTATGATTGGAAAAGATGCTTGATATGATTTCAGTGTTCTTAAATTTATTGAGGCTTTCCTTGTTTCCCAATGTATGGTCCATCCTTGAGAATGTTCCACATGTACTTGAGAAGAATGCGTATACTGCTGTTTTTAGATGGAGTGTTCTATATATATCTATTAAGTCCATATGGCCTAGGTTTTCATTTAAATCCACTATTTCCTTATGGACTTTCTGTCTGGATGATCTATCCTTGATGTAAGTGGGGTGTTAAGGTCCCCTAGTATTATTGTTTTGTTGTTAAAATCTCCTTTTAAGTTTGTTAATAGCTGCTTTATGTACTTCAGTGCTCCTGTGTTGGGTGTGTGTGTATTTATAAGTGTTATGTCTTCTTGGTGGAGTGTCCCTTTTATCATTATCATTTGATCTGTCCCTCTTTGTCTCTCATTGCCTGTTTTGTCTTGAAGTCTACTTTGTCTGATATAAGTATGGCAACACTTGCTTTCTTTTGTTTGCCATTGGTTTGGAGAATCGTCTTCTATCTCTTCACTCTGAGCCTGTGTTTGTCTTTAGAGCTGAGATGTGATACTGGAGGCAGCATATTGTTGGGTCTTGTTTTTTGTTTTTTTGTTTTGAGGAGGATTGGCCCTGAGCTAACATCTGTGCCCATCTTCCTCTATTTTATATGTGGGAGACCTGCCACAGCATGGCTTGATAAGTGGTGCTAGATCTGTGCCCGGGATCCAAACTGGTGAATCCCTGGCTGCTGAAGCAGAGCATGTGAACTTAACCACTACGCCACTGGGCCAGCCCTGAGTCTTGTGTTTTAATCCATCCCGTCACTCTGTGTCTTTTCATTGGAGGATTCAATCCATTTATATTTAGAGTGATTATTGATATATGATGGCTTAATGCTGCCATTTTATCATTCATTTCCCAGTTGTTCTGTATTTCCCGTGTTTATTGTCCTGTGTATTTTGGACTACCAATTCAGTGCGGTAGTTGTTTATGTAGGTTTCCCCAGTTTTCTCTTTATTTATGATTTATGCCTCTGTTCTGATTATTTGTTTAGTGGTTACTGTGACGTTTGTATAAAAAAACCTCATAGATCTGATAGTCCATTTTCTGATAGCCTCTTATTTCCTTAGTCTGAGCTAATTCTTTCTCTTTCCTCTTCCTCTTCTAAGTTGTTGTTGTCACAACTTATTCCACCTTGTGTTCTGAGTTTGTGGTTAAAATGATGAGATTATAGTTATTTTTGATGTTTTCTTCCCTTTACCTTTAATGTTATAATTAAGTGTTTGCTAACCTGTTCTTATAGAGAGCTGCAATTTTATGATTTTGCCTGCCTATTTATCTGCTTGCTGAAGGCTTTGTAAACCTTTACTTTTTTTTTTTTCTGGTATGAGGGTCTTCTTGATCATTTCTTGTGATCATTTCTTGATCATTGTCTTGTGGCAATGAATTCTCTCAGTTTTTGTTTATCTGGGAAATTTCTATTTCTCCATTATATCTGAAGGATATTTTCACTGGATAGAGTATTCTTGACTGAAATTTTTTGTCTTTCAGGATTTTGAGTATATCATTCCACTCTTGCTTAGCCTGTACGATTTCTGCTGAGAAATCCACTGAAAGCTGGATAGGGGTTCCTTTGTAAGCTATTTCCTTCTTCCTTGCTGCCCTTAGTATTTTTTCTTTGTCATTGACTTTTGTCCGTTTTACTACTATACGATTGGAGAAAGTCTTTTTACATTGATTTAATTTGGAGTTCTATTAGCATTTTTTATTTGTATTTCTAGCTTCTTCCCCAGGTTTGGGAAGTCCTCAGTTATTATTTCTTTCAACAAACTTACTACACCATTGTCCGTCTCTTCTCCTTCTGGAATACCCATAATCTTTATGTTGCATTTCCTAATTGAGTCAGATATTTCTTGGAGAAATTCTTCATTTCATTTTAGTCTTAGTTCTCTCTCTTCCTCTGTCTGAAGCATTTCTATATATCTGTCCTCCAGACTGCTAATTCTGTTCTCCATTATATCAGTTCTGTTATTCAAGAAGTCTAGATTTTTCTTTATCTCACACATTGTGTTTTTCATCTCCAATATTTCTGATTCTTTTTTCTTTATAGTTTCAATCTCTTTTGTAAAGTATTCGCTCTGTTCATTACTTTTTTCCTTATTTCATTCAACTGTCTATCTGTATTTTCTTGTAACTCATTGAGGTTTTTAAAATGATAGTTATTTTGAATTCTCTGTCATTTAAATTGTAAATTTCTGTGTCTTCAGGGTTGATTACTGGGTGCTTGTCATTTTCCTTCTGGTCTGAGGTATAAATATATTTCTTCACACTATTTGATGGCATGGATTTGTGCCTTCTCATAGTGATATTATGTGGTCACAATTTCCACGTATTCTGAGCCTTCTGTGATCCTTTGTGTTTGTGGCTGTCCTTAGAATCTATGCTAACAGGCCCCATCTGCTATTGCCAGCTAGCTCATTCACAGCTGCTGCTTTTCTAATATATATGTGGGCATTGTGGCTGACCTGCTGAGTCAGGGCACTGGCTGGGGGAGGGGTGCTTTCTTTTGTGTGTGCTATCCTGGGGGCGTTCTTCCTGTGCCCTTGTTATCTGCTCTCCTGTGGTGCTGGCTTGATGAAGACGCTCCCACAATAGCTCAGCCACTTCTGTGTGGGGCTTTACCATGGGCTATGAGGGAATTTGGAAAGCAAAGGTGTTCCTGTGGAGAGTTTCCCCTCCCCCTTCTTTTCTCAGAGCCATGCACAGTCCTGTACCCTGAATTGCTGCCATTGGGGGAGGTAGAGGTGATCCCCTTAGCTCCTTCCACTTCCTTCTTGGGGATCCAGCACTTTTACCTTCAGATGTAAGGCTGTGTCAGTCTCTCCGATGGCTCTTGTGTGAATTTCGTTGGTTTATGAATGCTATTTTCATTGTATCTTAGAGGGGGAGGGTCACTGCACTATGATGCTGATGTCACTTCTCTCTTTCTTTTCTTGAGAAAAATTATCAGTTTCATAATTACAACAATGTAGCATGTGTAGTCAACACCAGGACACTGTCTCTGGCATTTATGTGAAGTGTCCCCACAGCTGTAAATATGGACTCTGCATGTCCTAAAGAAATGAAGAAATGAGGGACATCAGATAGTCCACAGAAAGCCAGGAGATGTTCAATGTCCTGGATGCCCTGGTGCATGTGGACAGGTACACATATCATGGAGCACGATGGGTAGTTTCTAATGCCACATCTCAACAAATTTTTGTGTGTCTGTGATAAGATGACTTGTAATTCAGGCAGTGTACTGCTTGAAACTCATATCTTGATTTCCCATTCCAGTTGCTGCATATGCTATTTGAGGAAGCAAAGAATACACAGATGAAGAGAAAAATAATTAAATATCACTGAGCTAAGCATCAATACTATTGCAAAGAATGTAAATAAATTTATAATATATTGCAAGAGAAGAAGTATTTTTAGTATAATTGCATTTGCATGAAGAAGCTATTTAGCAACAAATATGATTAATATTTGAATATGAAACTTTTTATAAAGAATTAAATATGAAACTTTACTGAGAACAGCCATCTGAAGGCCACATCCTGGTCTGAAGCTATCAAGGGTGTTTCACCGACGTGAAAAAAAGGGGATTGTAGATTTTGCTGTCTCTTTTTAGTGATGCCTGAGGCAAGGAAGTCTTCCTTCCCCTCTGCCAGGAGACCACCTCTGTTATCATTCATTTCCTCACTGCTCTTGCTTACTATTTAGCTCGTTTGCCTGCTTTCTGAGGCCATCTTCTGCATTATAAGTTCATTATACTACGTGGGTAATGGTGGTAGGTCTTAGTTCAGTGGTTGTACAGCAGTGCTTTTTGCTTTTTGTCTGGTGGAGTCACCCCTAAAATCTTTCACATAGTTTTACAGCCACTTAGAGTCACTAATCTCCTACCATTGACTTCTTTTTCAGGAAAAACAGGTAAAACTCAATGGAGAAAAACTTAAAGCTTACAGGGACCAATACGAGGACAACTCTGGCGTTTTTACATGATACTCAGTTGTCCCTCTGTAACTGTTGGGTATTGGTTCCAAGACCTCCCAAGGAGTCCAGCATCCACAGATGCTCAAGTCTCTTAGTCTGTCCTTGGTACCTGGGGGTTCTGCATCTGTGCATTCAGCCAACCACGGATCTTGTACTATGTTTACAATCCATGCTTGGTTGAATTGGCAGACACAGAATCTGCTGATATGGAGGGCCAACTGTATTCATAAAGGCCTCAAAACTTTACATATTCTTGAAATTCTGACACATACTAATTAGAATTTTAATCAAAATAAGTAGGCACTGACCCAGACTGAGGACTAAAATGTCAGATTGAATTTAATTCTTCACGTTAAATGAATCAAGATGAAAATCTTTAGCAAACTGATTGTTGGGTTTTGCAGGGCTAATAAGTAACACTCTTTTCTTCTCTTGAATTCTGAGCTGACTGAAGGGTAGGAGTGGGAATCTGACAGATGGAGATAAAAAGGACAGCTTTGTGATTGGTAAGTTTGAACTGGAGAATTTGGCTTGATTTGGGGCAAAACAGCTTCCTAATAGTTCCCTCAGAATTGAACTCACCTGGTACCAGGTTGAGCCACGAGGGGTGGTTCTCCATCCTGGCCACACATTCAAATCACCTGGGGGTCTTTTTTAAAACATCAGCTACTGGGAACCCTGAATCATCATCTCAGGGGTGGAGAAGACTGAGCAGCTGTCTTTTTAAAGCCTCCTCCAAAATATTCTCAGTAGGTATTGAGACACTTTGAGGGCTGAGGACCATTGATAATTACAAAGGCAGGGTGGAGGGGAAGGAGCAGAATGAAGCAGACCTCAGAGCAGACATGCCTGAAAATGGGAAATGGGATGTGACAGTGAGCTAATCCTCCCAGTAATAAAATGAATGGACATGAATCTGTGGTTTGATGTCTTTGGTCAGTTTTGGAAAATTCTCAGCTCTTATCCCGTTAAAAGTTGCTTTTGTCCTCCTCTCTTTCTGGGACCCTAATTACATGTTATCTGTTTTTACTGTGTTACACTTATCTCTTATGTTCTTTTCTGTAGTTGTGATTCCTATTGTTTTCTTCCTGTGCTTTAATCTTCTGACCTATCTTCTAGTTCACCTGTTTGAGCTGTGTAATCTACTGTTAAACCCAGTGGATTTTGTTCATAATTTCAGTTCTACCATTTCCATTTGATTCTTTTAAAAAAAGTTTCCAGCTCTCTACTGAGATTTTCCATCTTGTCATCTAATTTCCTGAACATATTAATCATAGCTATTTTTTCCATGTTTATGGAGATAAATTGACATATAGCATTGTATAAGTTTAAGATGTACAATGTGATGATTTGATACATGCATATATTGCAAAATGGTTACCACAGGAAGGTCAGTTAACACATCATTTACCTCACATAATTACCATTCTGTTACTGTTGTCAGGATGAGAAAATTAAAGCTCTATTCTCACAGATTTCAAGTGTATGATACGGTATTGTTAACTATAGTCAACATGCTGTACGTTACATCCCCAGAACTTGTTGATCTGGTAACTGAAAGCTTATACCCTTTGACCAACATCTCCCCATTTCCCTCACCCCTCAGTCCCTGGCAACTACCATTCTATTCTCTGTTTCTGTGAGTTGGATGTATTTAGCTTCCACATATAAGTGAGATCATACAGGATTTGTCTTTCTTTGTCTGACTTACTTCACTTAGTATCACGCCCTCAAGGTCCCTCCATGTTGTTGCAAATAGCAAGATTTCCTTCTTTCTCATGGATGAATAATATTCCATTGTATATATACACCACATTTTCTTTATCCATTCATCTATCAGTGAACACTTAGGTTATTCCCATGTCTGGGCTATTGTGAACAATGCTGCAATGAACATGGGAATATAGGTATCTCAAAGAGATAGTGATTTCAATTCCTCTGGATATATACCCAGAAGTGGAATTGATGGATCACGTGGTAGTTCTATTTTTAACTTTTGAGGAGCCTCCATACTGTTTTCCATAGTGACTGCACCAATTACGTTCCCACCAACAGTGCACAAGGATTCCCTTTTCCCCATATCCTCACTAGCAGTTGTCATCTCTTGTCTTTGTGATAATAGCCATTGTAACTGGTAGGTGATATCTTATTGTGGTTTTGATTTGCATTTCCCTGATTAGCCATGTTGATGTTTTCATGTGCTTCTTGGCCATTTGTATATCTTCTTTGGAAAAATGTCTATTCAAGTCCTCTGCCCATTTAAAAATCTGATTCTTTGTTATTTTGCTATTGAGTTGTTAAAGTTCATTGTATATTTTGGATATTAACCTATTATCAGATACATGGCTTGCAAATATTTTCTCCCATTCCGTAGGTTGCCTTTTCATTTGTTGTTTGTTTCTTTTCCCATGCAGAAGCTTTTCAGTTTGATGTAGTCCCGCTTGTTGGTTTTTGTTTTGTTGCTTGTGCTTTTGGTGTCCATATGCAATACCTATTGCCAAGACTAATGTCAAGGAGGTTTTTCTCTGTTTTCTTCCAGGACTTTTGTGGTTTCAGACCTTACATTTAAGTCCTTAATGCATTTTGAGTTAATTTTTATTAATGGTGTAAGACAGAGGTCCAGTTTCATTCTTTTGCTTGTGAATATCCAGTTTTCTCAACACCGTTTATTTAAGAGACCATCCTTTCCCAATGAGTATTCTTGGCTCCCTTGTCAAATATTGGTTGACCATATATGCTTGAGCTTATTTCTGGGCTCTCTATTCTGTTCCATTGATCTATGAGTCTGTTTTTATGCCAGTATCATACTGTTTTGAATACTATAGCGTTGTAATGTAGTTTGATATCAGGAAATGTGATGCCTCCAGCTTTGTTTTTTCTCACAATTGCCTTGGCTATTTGGAATCTTTTGTGGTTCCAAAGAAAGTTTAGGGTTGTTTTCCTGTATCTGGGAAAATGCCATTAGATTTTTTTTAAATCTTTTTTTTTCTCTGCTTTATCTCCCCAAACTCCCCCTGTACACAGTTGTATATCTTAGTTGCAGGTCCTTCTAGTTGTGGGATGTGGGACGCCACCTCAACGTGGCCTGATGAGCGGTACCATGTCCGCACCCAGGATCCGAACCCTGGGCCGCCGCAGCGGAGCACGTGAACTTAACCACTCGGCCACGGAGCCGGCCCCGTCATTAGATTTTTGATAGGGGTTGCATTGACTCTGTAGATGGTTTTGGGCAGTATGAACATTTTTACAATATTAATTCTTCTAATACGTGAGTATGGAATACCTTTCCATTCTTTTGTGTCTTCTTCAATTTCTTTCCTCACTGTCTTATAGTTTTTGGTGTATAGATCTTTAACTTCCTTGGTGAAATTTTTTTCCTATTTTATTCTTTTTGATACTATTGTAAATGGGATTGTTTTCTTTATCTTTTTCAGATAGTTCATTGTTTGTGTATAGAGATACAACTGATTTTTGTATGTTGATTTGTATTCTGAAGATTTACTGAATTCTTTGATTATATCTAACAGTTTTTTTGTAGAGTTATTAGCGTTTTCTTTATATAGGCATACCTCAGAGATATTGTGGTTTTGGTTCCAGACCACTGCAAGAAAGCAAATATTGCAATAAAGCAAGTCATACAAATTTTTTGTTTTCCCAGTGCATATAAAAGTTACATTCACACTATACTGCAGTCTATTAAGTGTGCAATAACATCATGTCTAAAAAACAATGTACACATCCTAATTAAAAAATTCTTTATTGCAGGGCTGGCCTGGTGGCGTAGTGGTTAAGTTTGCACGCTCCACTTTGGCAGCCTGGGGTTTGCAGTTTCAGATCCTGGGCACAGACCTAGCACCACTCTTCAAGCCATGCTGTGGTGGCATCCCACATAAAGTAGAGGAAGGTTGACATGGATGTTAACTCAGTGACAATCTTCCTCAAGCAAAAAGAGGGAGATTGGCAACACATGTTAGCTCATGGCCAATCTTCCTCACACAAAAAATAAAAAAATTTAAAAAGTACTTTATTGCTAAAACATGCTAACCATCATCTGAGCCTTCAGAGAGTCATAATCTTTTTGCTGGTAGAGGGTCTTGGTTTGATTTTGATGGCTGTTGACCGATCAGGGTGGTGGTTGCTGAAGGGTGGCATGGCTGTGGCACTTTCTTAAAGTAAGACAACAATGAAGTTTGCTGCTCAATTGACTCTTCTTTTCACAAACGATTTCTCTGTAGTATGTGATGCTGTTTGACAGCATTTTACCCACAGTAGAACTTCTCTCAAAATTGGAGTCAATCCTCTCAAACTCTGCCACTACTTTATCAACTAAGTTTACGTAATATTCTAAATCCTGTCCTCATTTCAACAATCCTCACAGCATCTTCACAGTGTCAAAGATCACTGATCGTGGATCACCATAACAAATATAGTAATAATGAAAAATTTTGAGATATTGTAAGAATTACCAAAATGTGACACAGAGAGATGAAGTGAGCAAATGCTGTTGGAAAAATGGCACCGATAGACTTGCTTGATGCAGGGTTGCCACAAACCTTCAATTTGTAAAACATGCAACGTCTGCAAATGCAATAGAGCAAAACACAATGAAGCGAAGTGTGTCTGTACAAGACCATGTCATCAATAAACAGACATTCTTACCTCTCCCTTGCTGATTTGGATGCCTTTTATTTCTTTTCTTGCCTAATTGCCCAACTAGGACTTCCAATACTATGTTGAATAGAAGTGGTGAGAGTGAGCACCTTTGTCTGGCTCCTGATATTAAAGGGAAAGCTTTCAACCTTTCACCATTGAGTATGAAGTTTGCTGAGGGCTTGTCATCTATGGCCTTTATTATGTTGAGCTATGTTCCTTCTATACCCAATTTGTTGAGAGTTTTTATCATGGAAGGATGTTGAATTTTGTTAAATGCTTTTTCTGCATCCATTGACATGATCGTGTAATTTTTGTCTTTCATTCTGCTAATGTGGTGTATCACACTGATTTGTCGATGTTGAACCATCCTTGCATCCTGGGAATAAATCCCACTTGATCATGGTGTATGATCCTTTTAATGTGCTGTTGAATTTGGTTTGCTAATATTTTCTTGAGGATTTTTGCATCTATGTTCATCAGGAATATTCACTTGTAAATTTCTTTTCCTATGGTATCCTTATCTGGCTTTGGTATGAAGTTAATGCTGGCCTGGTAAAATGAGTTTGGGAGTGTTGCCTCATTTTCTGTTATTTGGAGAGTTTGAGAAGAATTGGCATGGATTCTTCTTAAATGTTTGGTAGAACTCACCTATGAAACCGTCTGATCCTGAGTTTTTCTTTTTTGGGAGACTTATGATTATTCATTCAATCTCCTTACTTGTTATAGGTCTATTCAAATTTTCTGTTTCTTCATGATTCAGTCTTGGTAGGCTGTATGTTTCCAGGAATTTATCCATTTCTTCTAGGTTGTCCAATTTGTTGGCATATAATGTTCGTTGTGGTCTCTTATGATCCTTTGATTTCTGTGATATCAGTTGTAAGATCTCCTCTTTCATTTTTAATTTCATTTATGTCCTCTCTCTTTTTTTTTCTTGGTGAATCTAGCTAAAGGTTTGTCAGTTTTGTTTATCTTTTCTAAAAACCAACTCTTAGTTTTGTTGATCTTTTCTATTATCTTTCTACTACCTATTTCATTTATTTCTGCTCTAATCTTTATTGTTTTCCTCCTCCTGCTAACTTTGGGCTTCATTTGTTCTTTGTCTAGTTCCTTGAGATGTAAAGTTAGGTTGTTTCTTTGAGATATTTCTTTTTTCTTAATGTAGATATTTATTGCTGTAATCCTCCCTCTTAGAACTGCTTTTGCTGCTTCCCATAAGTTTTGGTATGTTCTGTTTCCATTTTTATTGTCTCAAGATATATTTTCGTTTCCCTTTTGATTCCTTCTTTTACCCATTGGCTGTTCAGGAAGAGTGTGTTGTTTAATTTCCACATATTTGTGAATTTTCTGTTTTTCCTCCTGTTATTGATTTCTGGTTCCATACTACTGTGGTTAGAAAAGATACTTGGTATAATTACAATCTCTTTGGCAAGGGAAGACCTTCCTTGTGGATAGGGGGATGCTGAAGCATGCTGTGACTCCAGGTCTAGGGATGCATGTCACCAAGTGCAAGGGCATGTGGTGGCACTGGGTCCGAGGGGGCATGGTGGCTTCTTGGCTCAGGCTGTTGGGCCAACAGCATTGACAACTGTGTGGGGAAGGGAAAGTGGTCCACAGTGGGTGAAAAGGCTGTTAGAGTCCTCAGCAGCACCTCCAGGTCCAGTGGCTAGAGGTCAGGGCAAGCAGTGGCAGCAGCTGGAGCTGGTGGTGTGCACGTGCTCAGCTGTGGGGGCCAGCTGCAGGTGCCTGTGGGGTGAAAGCCAGTGAAAGCTGCAAGGGGTCTGTGGTGGTGCTGGCTTTTGGTTTCTTCAGCGGTTGAAAGCTGCTGGGTTTGTCTCCAGAGCAGATCACTGGGAAACCATGATCAGTCCTGCTGTGTGGCTGCTGTTGCTAGCCCCTGCTTTTCTTTCTTCTTCCTAGTTGTCTCTGTACATCTCAGCTTTGCTGGTCTCTGAATAGAGTGGAACTGAAGTGGGACCTTTGTGTGGTGCCCTGAAAGGTTGGGCAAGCTGATTGCTCATCCCACTCTTCCTCTCCTGGTAGGGGAACTCTTTCTAACTGGGGAGTTCCCTCTTGGTGCTCAGCAGTGCCGGCTTGGGGCATTGGATGATGCAGGCCAAATGAAGCTGTTTTCCTTCCCTTTTTATTTGGTTATTCTCAAGTTTTTTGTTCCACTGTGCTACTGAAGTCTTTTAAGTGGACTCCAGAGTGCTCCCAGAGCTGTTTTTGTTCATGGATAACTAATTGTTGATCTTTGTTTGGGGATGGAGGCTGGGGTTTCATACTCTGCCATCTTGGTTACATCACTCTCCCTGCTAGAAATATACGCCATATATATACACACATTTTATGTGTATATATATACTTATTTCCATATATATATATATGGAAATAACAAAAACAAAGCTAGACCCTTTTCTCATATTATATACAGAAATAATAAAGACTTAATATTAAGAAACAGTAAACAATTAGAATTAAATTTTAAGGAAGAAATTTTGGAATAGCGAAATCCTCCAAAGAGACCCATAAACCTAGTAATCAGACAGGCAGATATATGTTTCTACACATATATTTTTTAAAGTCCATGGCAAAAAAAATTATACGCTAAATAAAAAGGCAGACTGGACAATATATTTTCAATGGATATGACAGACAAAACTATTAATATCCATAATAATAATTTCTAAAAATTAATAAGAAATAGAAAATACGTAAGGAAAGAAAGGGCAAAAGTGATTCATAGAAGATACAATTTAAATGACCAGTAAACCTAGGAAAAGACACTCAACCTTGCCAGAAGTCAAGTTGGTGAAAGTTAAACAAAAAGCGTATATTTTTAAATCATATAGTTGCAGGAAAAAAAAGAGAAAGAAACAAAGAGGAGGGATTGCATTGAGTGCTGTCAGTGGGGCAGGAAAGCAGTGTTTTCTTACTTTGCTTCTGGCAGTAAATTGCTGTGCATTTTCTGAGTATAACCTGACCATATTTATTAAAATAAAAAGCATCCATTCTCTTTGGCATAGGAATTCCAGTTTGGAAATCTATCTTGTGGAGTTATTGGCAGCAGTATTTAAAACCCTGTGAACATGGATATTAACTACAGCTGTGCTTGTAATGGCAAGAAAACTGACAATGATCAGGTGGTCTATCAGTTAGTGAATGATTAATTTGGAATGATGTTGAAAAGCCAAAGATGAATTCATTTATAAGACACTGATATGGAGCCAGGTCAGGTGACCTTGTTCCTATAGCAAAAATTGTTCCAGAGGAAGAAGTTCCCTGAACTTGACTTCAATATTGTACAAGAATTACTTTATTTTTGAGACCTTTCAACATGAAAATGTTGAGGTGTTTGAGTTCATTGTCATCTGTTCATCTTTTCTTTGGTATGGAGTTTGGAAATTCTTTCTGATAGAGAGAACTTTGCCCAGATGTGCAGTTAAATAATCCTGGAGCTTTGTACACACTAAACAGAGTGTGGTTTATCTCTACAATATATTTATATGTATCAATATATTATTGTTATATCAATATGTATCATATATATGATATTAGATATGGATATGATATGTATTGACAAAGATAGGGAATGTCCATGATTACTATTGTTAAGTGAGAAAAGCAAGGTGTGAAAAATACCTATAGTATGATCCTGTTTTTGTAAGACCAGATCACTCCCCTATATATGTGTCTCTATATATCCGTACTTATTCATATGAATTTGGAGAAGTTTGCTTAGGAAATACCCGTCTGCTTATTAAAGTCATTTTTTTCCCAAAGCAATGGGAATAGAGCTGCGTTGATGGTATAATATGTCTCTCACTTTATATGTCTTGGACAGTTTCTTCTGTTACAATGAGCATGTATTACTTTAATTTTTATAAATGAATAGTAATATATAAAAATAGAATAAAATATATTTAAAAAAGAAAAAAACATTAAAGGTCAGTTTACTTGTTCAGGATAGGAGGAAGGGGCTTGAGATTTTGAGAAGAGTGGCAAGACTGCAAAGAGCTGGGGAGCAGTTTGACTAGCAACCATGAGGAATTGTGAGGTGGCACTGAGACCCTGTTTTAGGTTGGGGATCATGAATTTATGGGGGTTCCAATATGCCCTGGTGCATGACTTTCTCTGGCAGTGCTTGCCCGAGCCACAAGAAAGCAGCATCTTGCAAACCGTAAGTGGGGCTGTGAAAAGACATTGGGACATGACAGTTAAAGTTTTTTGCAACATCTTGCTGAAATGAAGGCTCACTAATTCTACGCTAACTGAGCATGGAAATGAAGAGAGGAGAGGCCAATGATTTGGAGAAAACAAAGGGGTCAATAGATTGGTTCCAGTGAAATTTACTAATGGTTTAGTGGGAAAAGTTGAACATGATTTAGCGTGTGCTGATGGTTAGGGGCAATATTGAAAATATTTAACAACTGTAAAACATAGATACTGACCTATCAGATTGATGTCTGGTCAATTAGCACAGAACACCCACTTCACCACACATATGGGTGCATCCTGAGTATCACCTTGATATGGGAATGGGTAGCAGAGGAGTTGAGATAAAGTTCTTCAGGGGTAAGGAGATCAAGGAACTGAGGGATAAGTATTTTGTTTGGATTGTCCTTGTGGACACTAAGGTCACATTATATGATGGCAGGAAATGAGGTGGAAAGAGACTGTGAGCCAGTTGTCCAGTCTTCAATGGTTGACTGGGATTGATGGGAGGGTTGGTTGGTGATGATAGTGACAAGGAGGGGGAGAGGGTGGCAGAGCCAGTGGCATGAGACTCTGAAGAGCAGAGGTTTTGCAAGATGTGAAGGGGAAATGGGGTGCATGGGGAATGCCGACACTGAGTACCTCCCAACACTGAGGGCCATCTCTCTCTACCAAGGGAGGGAATGAGTAGTCACAGTCTGGGCACACTTCAGTATTAGCAAGGTTCTAGGCAGGGCTAGGAGGTGAATGCTTTCAAGGAATTTACACTCTGGGAAGGGAGACAGATGAAAAGGCAATGAAAATATGGTATGTTACATGCTCTGATAAAGCGTAAGGTGCTATGAGGGCATATAAGAAGAACTTTTAAGGTGATCTTAGGGGTTTGTGAATAAATGAGATCTGAGTGGATGAAAATAATACAAAATTATAATAAAATATAACAACAGAATCATTAAAATGACAATTAGAGTTTAGCCTTATTGAGGGCTTACCATGTACCCGACCAGGTACAGTGCTGGGCACTTTACTTGTTTTTTCCTTAATTCTTACAACTCCATCAGATAATACAATTATTCCTCCCCAATTTGCAGACAAACAAACAGAGAAATCAAGTAACTTCCTCAGTGTTGCAGCTAGTGTCATGGTTGCTGTGATGAGCTGCTCAGATTGCCAATAGCTGGCAGTGCTGTCAGCTAATAGACCTCAGCTGTCAGCCTTTCCTGGAAATTGCCCTCATCTAGAGAGCGGTGCTTTGCCCAAGGTCACCACCTTCTTCAGGGGACAGCCTGCACCCAGTGACTGGTCAATGTGGAGCATAAATGTCTGGCCCTTTTGCTGTAACCTGGGCCAACTCTGTAAGGCCATCCCAGTTTCAGAGGGGTTAGTTGAGACTTCCTATCGAGTTGGTTGAGATCTATGTTGAGACTGCATAGTAGGCCAATTTCCCTCCCTGTCCAATCCTGCTTTATTCCTTCCCTTCCAGGTGTTTACCCATAGATCACTCACCAATGAACTTCCTGCACCCAATAGCCATCTCAGAGTCTACTTCCAAGCAACCCAACCTACAACAGTTGGAGCCAGGAAAGGTCTAATAAAGTAGAGGCTGAAATAAGAATGTAGAGCTGGATCATCTGCCAACTGGATTGAAATGGGGACCCCATCACTTGTGATGGGGGGAACAGGTAGTCCTTGACACAAAGTAGCAAAGCAATTGTAAAAAACCCACTCTTAGCAAACTGGGGTAGCATACAGTTGGAAGAAAATGCATTTTTGGGAGGAACATTTCCGGTGCTTGAGAAATGGGGAGAGACCATCTATAAAGGGATTGGAATTGAGTGGCTGTTGCTAAATGCAATTGATACTTTGGAAGGATTTTATGACCGACTGGGATGATAAATGAATCCAGGATAGTGCTTTTCATTGAGATGGAGTGAAGATTCAATTTGCAGGGAGATGAAGGTGCTGCTGTTGCTTTGAACTATCCAAGATGAGGTGGGTGGCTGGATATACAGGTTTGGAGGTCAACAGGGGTATTAGCCCTGGACATATAGATTTGGGAGTTGTCAACATACACATGGTCATTGAAACCATAGCCAGGGGTGAAATCTATGGAAGAGTGTGTAGGGGAAAATGAGCTGTGGGATTGTCATAGACAGTTGTGCGACTCATGTGGCGCAGCGCTGGGGGCCAAGCATGGGACTCTAAGGAATACTGAATACTAATGGATGGGCAGAGGATGATGAGTTCCTGAAGAAGATTTTCCTTCAACCAGAGAAGTCAGAGAAAAATCAGGAGAAAGTGATGTCATTGAAGGTTAGGGAAGAAAATGAATAGAGTAGTAAAGGGTATCGAATGCTGCAGAGGGATCAAGAAAGAGGAGGACTTGAAAGTATCTACTAGTTTTAGGAACAAGAAAGTCATGGATGACTTGGGCAAGAGAAGTTTCTGTGGAGTGATGGGGCAAAATGCAGGGCTTTAGCTAGGTTAAGGAGAGCCCTTTTATTGGTGGTTGTTTAATAAGAGAGAGACCAGAGAGTGTTTGTGAGTTTATAGGAAGGAGCTATTAGAGAGGGAGAGGGGCATGGTACAGGGAGGCAGGTAGGTCCTGAGGAGGCAGGAGGGAATGGATTCCAGAGCTCTGGAGAAAGTTAGCCTTGCCAAGTAGGAAGAAAACAGAGAGGAACATAGGTAGAGATCAATTTATAGCAGCAGAATCCTGAGGCAGTTGAGGCCTGGTGACTTTTAGGTTTTTTTCTCTCCTTAAATCAGGAGACAAAATCATCTGCTAAGCATGAGGGGATGCTGAGGGGTCAGAGGTTTCAGACAGCTGCTGTGGAGAACGGGGTAGAGAACTGATAAGGGGAACAGGAAAAGACTTCCAGTGAGCGGAGAGCACCCTGGAGACTGTGAATTATGAGCTGCCCCTGTGTGAGTTGCATTGTGCTTAGCAGCCAGATACTGAGTTTGCCCATGGGTTCACTGAGGGGACAAAGGGCTGAGGGATTTGATAACACTGGGAAAAGAGATGCTAAAGTGATGGCTGATGGGGTCTCCAGAAGGAGACGAACAGAGGAATGGGCTAATAGTTGGAGAGAAAGTTATTGTGCAAACACTTTGTGCATACTATGGGAATATTAGTACATCTAATCAGTGGTAACTTTTCTGTCAGTCTACAAAACTGGAGGGGAAGGATTTATTTTGTGAGAACTAATGGTTTATTAAATGAATAACACTTACCTTAAATGGTTAACATCAAGTTAGGAGAAGAATGCATGCAAGAATATTTGGCTTGCAAGAATAGAGCTCTCACGTAACAGAGGTTACATACACGTTATTTGAATCAGAATCTGAAAGAGTACTTCTCAGTATCATTCAGAGTTTAGCAATTTTTTCGTGTAGAAAAAAAATCACCATAAATAAGAGGAAATGGTAGTAAGTGATGTCAACGAACAGAGAATTCAAATAAGAAGACCGAGGTTTCAGAGTCTGAAGTCCCGTTTGGAGTCAGCTCTGCTGGTTGTGAGCTGTGTCAAGTCACTTGATCTTGTTGAAGTTCTCAGCATCTTCAAGGGGGTAGTTCATGCTTACATTACAAATTTGTGTGAAAAACTAGATAGCAGTGTCTGTAAACTGGGAAGGGCCACAACTGATTATATGGAAACCCTGATGATATTAAAACTGAGTCTATATTGAACAGCCGTCTACGTTCACCCCATTCCCAATGTGTAGAATGACACGCTTAGCCACCATTATATTGTGTCATTCTGTCCTCAGGGGACAGAACACTGTTTATCACATAATAGGTTCTCAGAAATCTGTCCTTGGGGATAAAACAAATGTAGCATAAGCCAGGTATTGTCTATAAGCGTCTTAACCAAATAAAAATTAGGCCACATTAGGAGGCACTATGATGTACTAGAAAAAGCCCGGACTTTGGATCCTGACGGAGCTGAGTTCAGATTCAGACAGATCAGAGGTTAGATTCCAGAGCTTCCACTTAACAGATGTTTGACCTTGGGCAATTATTAGTTGCAAGTTCATCTTTTATAAAGTGTGGACAATAATGCCTGTCTGGCAGAGTTATTGTGAGGACAAAATCGGAACATACATATAAATTGCTTAGCACGGTGCCCTGTACATGGTATGTATACTCCCTAAGTACTCCATAAGTGGTGGCCATTATTAGCTACATCATAAGGCTGCAGTCTGACTTAAAGGAAACTTATGTAAACTTGGTACATAAATGGAGGAAATTACACAACTATAATTCAAACCAGGGGAAATACTGACTCTTTTTCTTTTCTTTTCTTTTTTGTGAGCTAACATCTGTCACTAATCTTCCTCTTTTTGCTTGAGGAAGATTGTCCCTGAGGTAACGTCTGTGCCAATCTTCCTCTATTTACGTGGGATGCTGCCACAGCATGGCTTGACGAGCTCGGCTAGGTCCACACCCAGAATCTGAACCTGCCAACCTGGGGCCGCTGATGCAGAGCGTGTGAACCTAACCACTCTGCCACCAGGCCAGCCCCCTGACTCTTTTTCTTGTTCCTAATGTTTAGTAATTTCTTATTCCTAGTGTTTGATTTTAAATAAGATACCAAAGATGCTTCCAGCTTGAGTACTACTGATTGCACAATACTGATGGTTAGAGGGAAAATGTATTTAATGAGATTCATTGATTGTGTGTGAGAGAGAGAGTGTGGGTGACAGAGAGAGAGAGAAAGAGAGAGAGAGAGAAGCCAGCTCAGTTATGATCACAAAAGTGTAAACTTTTAACTGTCAAAAAATTTGAAAAAGCAGTTGGATTGTTATTCCCTGATATTTGGAGGCAGGATTCTGCCTGTAAATTATTCTTATTTTCATGAAACATGCATATAAAATGTTCTGTTTTAGGTAGCCTACAGTTAGTGTCATGAATTAAGGCAGTTAGAAAGTATATGAATAGTCTTTTTGACATATGTATTTCCCAGGGAGCAGAACGTTACTATCTTGGAGAGCCATAGTATAACTAGATTGATTTTGCCATGACAGAATTGAAAAAAGAAAAATAATGCAGGGAGGACGAGGGGCATCGTTTGTAGGTCTGCACACGGTGGCTCTAAATTCACACTGGACTCTCATTGGAGGTGGGCGCAGGCTGGCTGAGTAGAGCCTGCCCCACGAGCAGGTGGAGCCCAGTCAGCCTTTGCCCTCCAGCCCTGCCCACAATGTGCAGTCCCCAGTCCAGAGGCTGGCTGCCCAGGGCTCCCAGGAGCTGAGGGGGCCGTCTGCTTCAGTCACTAATGCTTCTGCATGATCTAAGGGAGGTGCGGGTGAGGTGGACCATGCTGCGGCCCAGCTGGGAGGCGCAGGCCTTGTTGTGCAGCTCCCCCGTGACATTAGGCCAGTGGGTGTTGAACAGGAGAAGTCTACTGGGTGGTTCCCAAACCAGGTATGCAGCATATTCAACTCTAGAGCAGGTTTAAAATATAACTGTCTGGACTCCTTCAGATGGCTGTGGGCCAGCTTGGGAATCTGCATTTCACCGTGAGCTCTAGGTCATTTGAGACATTTGGGGGAGTCAACTGCTTTGTGGTGGAAGTTTTAGTTATTTCTTCTGTGCAAAGGAGAATTTTATGTCAGGGCTCCGATAAGCCCAAGAATAGAAAAAAGCTCTAAGTATGACATGGAGCTACTTGAGACAAGGTGGCTTTCATCAACCACAGGGTGGGCCCAGGATAGACAATTTTTAAGGAGCTGAAAATGTTTAAGTGATTAATTTACAGAAACAATTGACTCATCAACAGTTTTTCTATGATCAGATACAATCTAAACAGCATTTAACGTTACACACAGTTCAATTCTTACATATTTAAAATGTGCCTGGCTGCTTTAAAAATATTACTCAATTATTCTTTATTCTTTTGAAATACCATTTTCAATAGAGGTGTAAAGGAACAAGGAGCCTCCCTTGAACTTTGCGGATCTTTGTCTTCCCCGTGGCTTCTGTTACAGCTTCATAGTCTCCTTGCGCTTATTTAATGTCTACAGCTATTGTGTGTAGCCCTCCTGCTCAGGCATTCGTATAATCTAGTTAACTTCTATGGATCAAACTCCCAAGTTCTAGAATGTCTGTATTCACTAAGAAAGTCCCGAGAAGGATAATATGAGCCAGGTATAAAACTTAAACACAGTAGTTTCATTCCGCTGATTCAAAATGAATTGTGATGATACGGGACCAGGTGACAGAAGTTGGTCTCCAGTTAATGTTCTTTATATTTTGTAATGTGAGCTTTGTTAGGGGTTAAGTCTAAAATATATTCTGAGCCTTGTTCCCTCATCCAGGTTGAACACAACTTAGGTGTTTCAGTGACCTCTGGAGTCATCTCAGTGACAAAAGAAATTGGGAGCATTTAAGAATGTTAATCAGGAATTAAATCAAGGTCATCAAGTTGAGAGTTCAGTGCAAGGTGTCAAGATATGTAGCTCTGCTCATAATCCACCGGGCTAGTCATTTCTCTATCGGGGCCTAGTTTTCTTACCTGTAAAATGAGCACTGAACCTGGGATCTGTAAAGACTCTGACACTCTTTGATTCCATATGTCTGTGGTAGAGAGTGTGGATAGATTCCATCACATTTAACACTGAACCCCAGAAAGGAATGGATCAGATTCCATAGCACATCAGACCACCAAGACTGCCAAAAATGATTTGAGCAGTCTATGGGCACTTTTGTTGTTGTTGTTGTTGTTAGCTCAATCATTAGAACAGGGCTGGCTCGATCCTAGGTAGTCATTGCAAAGATCTAAATGGAGTTCTTCACCTTTGGGTCCTTGGGAACGTTGTTAAGAAAGGCAGATCGGGTGTTGTAGATAATTAATTTGATTGAGTATTTGGTGTTATGTAAAGCTAAAATAATTGGGAAATGTTCTTGGCAAGAAGATAATACACACACACACACACACACAGGGAACTGTTGAAACAAAGAGTCTATAATGATAATAATGTTTAAAAGACATTTTCTCTTCTAAACCTATGTTTCTACTCAATTAGGATGAGACAGTTGGTAAATAACAGCCCTCATACTGAGTGGAAGTGATTAGGAATCTAGGTTAGTGAGTCCACTGGATCATAAGATAATTATTTAGTAGAAAGTGAAATAAAAAGTGGAGGTTTTCACATGAAGAGAGTGTGATGGTGTGAGGAGCCCTCCCTGAAGGAGAATATATTCTCATCATATTCCTAATCTGTTGGCTCTAATACTATAAACAGTACCACTAAGATAAGGGTGTAACTCCCTAGGATGGCTGTTTTTGGTTTCATTTAGCTTTTTTAAAAAATATATGTATTGTGTGCAAACAGTCATTGAATTTCAGCATAAAATAATCATTTTCTTAGTGTAAAAAGAAAATCTTTAAAGAAGATGCCCCAGGCAAACCTCAAAGTATTGCCAGGAGGGGCTTTGGTGTTTTTGATCATCTCATACCATTGAAATGCGTGCCATGCTTTTCGTTTGCTGTCAAAACGGAGGCTTTGAGGATGGAGATTTGTTACTCCAAATGTTATTACGTAACTTCCTTGAATATCTGAGGGCTGGCTAAGTGCTTTCATAAAATGATTTGTAGAACACTTATGTACAGAACTCCTTGAATAGCCTTTTCATTGAAAAAAAAATCTGGGGGCCCACCTGGGGCCGAATGGTTAAGTTCTTGTGCTCTGTTATAGTGGCCCAGGGTTTCACCGGTTCAGATCCTGGGTGCTGACCAAGCACCACTCATCAGGCCATGCTGAGGTGGCATCCCACAGAGAAGAACTAGAAGGACCTACAACTAGAATATGCAGCTATGTACTGGGGAGATTTGGGGAGAACAAGAAGAAGCGAAAAAAAAGATTGGCAACAGATGTTAGCTCAGGGCCAATCTTTTTAAAAAGATCTGTGTGTGGGATGGTGAGACTTTTAACAGGATCCCATATTACTTTTTCTCCTTCCTCTAAAGTCTGTTTGAAACTACAAATGTTAGTTCAGCAGTCAGGCCCACTTAGTTATTGATTTTTCTGTAGAATTGGTTAGTAAGTGCAGTTAACAGTCATTTGACTTGTCCAGGCATTAGATCAAATTTCTTTTTTCCAAAATTGTTTGATTTCTTTTGGTCAGAATTCTCTGAAATGTTAGCAGTCGAATGTCCAGCTGTATAGTTGCACAACCTAATTTTGTGACTGTGAGTGAAAAAACGGAGGGAATGTTAGTATATTGTGGTTATCACGTTAAATTAGTCTTTCTAACTTAACTTCCTAACTCCTTCCTAAGTTGTTTGTTTTTGGCATCCGCTAGCCATGTGTGTTATTCTTTCTTTTCTTATTCCATAAAAACCATTCATTTTTGAATGAAAAATGAACAGAAACTGTGTCTTGTCAGATTGGTCATTGGGGAAGAGCTTAAGAGAAAAAATCAACACACACACACACAAATACACTCACCCCTGCCTACTCACAGGCACATGAATGAGCACACAAAAAAGCTATTGTTACTGAACCAAAGGAGATTACCTCCTGGTGAGTTAAATCAGACTCTCCACCAAAAGTAGGGTGTCTCACAGCAAAGAGGAGACCATGAGGAATTATTTCCAAAGTCATGGTGTCCCCAAACAAAGGGAAGCAGGGACATTTATTTTGAATGGGGAATGAATATTCAAAAGGGAGAGGGGGGTATTCGCTTGCACAGGCTCAGTTGGAAAATGTGCTTCCACGTACACTGCAGGTTACGGTAATAAGGCCTAAGCTCCTCCCGGAGAGATCTTAGCATTAAAAATGAGGCAAAGGTCATAGGTGTAGCTCTTGGACCGAGGCTTGGTCTGGTTCAGGGGGGTTGGTGATTGCATCTCCTTAACATAACAAATGGAAAAAACCAATTTGGAACAACAGTTAACTGCTTTCAAACCCACCCTTGAGTTCCTTGGAGCAACCAGTTGGTGACACTATGGTCCCATCATCCTTCTCCTCTAAAGGCCATGATTAATTGTCAAGTTAGCATTTTCAGCATAATGATGTTCTCTCTTACGGTTAATTCAATTCTGTGCATAGCTTTGGGGAACCATAGGCTAAATGGCATTGTGCTTTGAACTACGGTTGTGTGTGGAATTAAAAAACCACATAGTTTTGGGGCTGGCCCCGTGGCTGAGTGGTTAAGTTCATGCATTCCGCTTCGGTGGCCCCGGGGTTTCGCTGGTTCAAACCCTGGGCGTGGACATGGCACTGCTCATCAGGCCATGCTGGGGCGGCGTCCCACGTGCCATAGCTATAAGGACCCACAACTAAAATGTACAACTATGTACTGGGGGCTTTGGGAGAAAAAGGAAAAATAAAATCTTTAAGAAAACCCCAAAACATAGTTTTATATCTAGGTCTAGTACTCTTGATGTTCAGAAGCATCTATTAAATTTTGATGCTCTAAAGCCTTAAGTAATCTGAGATTTTTGTACAGGTAAATAACCAAAGAGTCTAAGACTTCACGTTGGTGCATAGGTGGAATGTGGGAGACTCAGGATTTCTTTAAGTCTAAAGTTTCTGACATAAGTCATATTTTAAAATTGCCACTTTAAACTCAACACATAGCCTTTTCATAGTGCTTGAGCTGGAGTAGACAATGATGAGCAGTTATGCGGGAGACACTGTTGTTCCTACTACACTACAGGAGAAAATTAGATCGCATCTCAGGATGTGCTAGGACTACAGCTAGAGCTCCCAAAGGCACAAGAAAAATTTGTTGAGATGCTAAAGAGCCAGCACATGGTTGTTGCTGATTTGCAGCAGAAAGTCACAGAAAGACAGCAAGTATTGATTTGCCAGCAACAAGCCACTCTAGACCAGCCAAAGAAAATGTATGAGCAAATCAATTTAATGAAAGTTCAATATGGTGTACTTTTTGATACTGTGAAGGAGAGGTCTTTCCGTGGCTAGTGGGAAGACGTCCAGCATTATTTTGAAACTCATCTTCAGGGGCTATAGATCCAGGTCAGAAATAATCTTGAGAAGTCCTACTCTCTGCAGAAAGTTGAAGCTGATGTAGAAGTGATTACTATTGGAGGCAGCTCCCTAGACTGTGACCTTTGTCAAAGTGATGAATTTTGCATTTTTTAAGAGACCATCTCAGTGTGAAAAACACACTTTATGTCCTGCTGGGTTTTTGAAAAATGTCTGAATGTTCTATAAACACAGATTGTACTTGTCAGGTAAATATTATAAGTGTATCTATTATAATTAGTGTATTAAAAATACCCCCGTAAGACAGTGGGCTGCATTCCCTAAAGTCATTGAGGTGATTAGGACTTTTAAGTTCAGTTTTACTTGGGTAAATGTAAATATGTTATTGTAAAATATTTCAAATTAATTTTAAATGATACATAAGGAGCAACCTGAAAAATTTTATTTGTCAAAAATATATTGGTAAAAGTAGTATAACCTAAATAAACTCTTATGTGCAGATTTGTAAACAGAATATATCTAAACTTGGTTAGTATTTCCAGTTCCAAGTTTCTTTATCTTCCATAATTTAGTGAGAAAAGTACATGATTTTCTCAAAATAAGATGCCCAAATAAACATTATAGTGACCATAAATTATCTCCGTTTTTGTGACTCACAATGTGATTATTATAGTATTCAGGATAGAGATAAATGCATCAAGGTTCCAAATATATGTGGTAAAAGGAGAAAATGTCTGAATATCCCAGGTAATCTATTTATGAAGTGTCTATTTTTCATAACAATGAAAGAAAGGTTAATAACAGGCCCAGATTTGATCACCCGAGCCTTTTAAAAACATATACACATTCTCACAAACTCAAACACACAGGTTGTTAATCCTTGCTCAACTGCATATGGATTAGTAAATTTCTGGACTTTTTGGGAAAATTGTAGTTCTAAATTGCCTTTCTTTTATTTATCAGTATTCTTTTGGGAATTCCTCAACATCTGCCTGTGAGTTCTTAGGAAACACAAAGATATTTTAGAAGTTACAAAATGTAGAATGGAATTTAGAAGGTAAGTTAGATGCAAAGGAATGAAACAATGCATACAATGCATTTAAAAGCCAAAATGACTTGAGTTAGGTTGATTGGGTTTCCTAGATGCCTCCTTTAATTAATACAAGTAACTGACCCAGGTTGAAAAATTTTAGGACTAGTTCTCTGGCTGAGCAGGAATTCCCTCATGGTTGATGGCAGGAATTCATTATCAGGGTTAAAGTCTATTTCATTTTCTCCCTGGGGCAGAGTTCATTTCTCAATGAAAGAAAAGAGGAGTGAAATTGTGTGGTCCAGAGCACCTCCCTTTGTGGGATGAGCTCACTGAGCTGATGGAAGAGAGCCAGGAAGCTTCTGCTTTCCCCTCCTACTTCAGAGCCTTGAGCAAGGGCCTCTGCTTTTTCATCGTTCCTCCCCATCATTAGTTGCCAGGAAGAAAGGAGATGATTCAGGGTGGAAAACTGCAAATGTGAGGGAGGAGTGTATTTTGATCAGAGATGAGAAGGCTGATAAAGGACTTGATTGCCACCTTTAAATTTATGAGAATTTTTAATGAAATATGTATTGGAAAAGTTGTTGACTGCAGATAGAAACCTGAAAATGTGAGTCTAGACTGATTGATGCCTTGAGGTTCTTGCGGTATTTTTCCCACTTATCAATAGGCGACCTGGGAGTTACCAGACCATGCAAGTCCTTTTTGGGAGTGGACAGCTTTATCGTTTAAGCCTTTAGGTTAGGTTTTCCAGTGGGCTATCTCTGCAATTTCTAGAGTCCTGCCTGAATTCGTAAGTGTATTTACTTTGAATTACAATACATTTAAGAGAGTTCATTGGAATTTACAGTATGATTAGCTCACAAACTTTTGCATTAAAAAATTGGTGTTTGTGGTTCAGAAGTTTTGTTGTTTTTGCTTTTGCTTTTGTTTTTTCCCCCTCCCCTGGGGCTAGTCATCTTTTGGACTAGTTAACAGCTTTAGAATCTTTTGGTTAAAAACTGTAATAACTACAACAAAGAATGAAAAAGACTGAAGATAGCCTAAGAGACTTCTGGGACACCAATCCCAGAAGGATGAAAGAGAGAAGGGAGCAGAAAGCTTATCTGAAGAACTAATGGCTAAATCTTCCATAACCTGGGGAAAGAAACAGATATCTGATCCAGGAAACCCAAAGTGTACCAAAGAAGATGAATCTAAAGAGACCCATAGTGAGGCACATTATAATTAAATTGTCAAAAGTTAAAGACAAGAAGAGAATCTTAAAAGCAACAAGAGGAAAGCAACCTGTTATGGACAAGGAATCTCCATAAGATTGTCAGTGGATTTTTCAGCAGAAACCTTGAAGGGCAGAAGGGAGTAGGATGATAGATTCAAAGTACTGAAAGAATAAGACTGCAATCAAGAATATCCAGCAAAGTTGTCTTTCAGAACTGAAGGAGAGATGAAGAGTTTTCCAGATAAACAAAAGCTGGAGGAATTCATCACCACTAGACTTTCCTTACAAGAAATGTTAAGACGACTTCTTCAGGCTGAAACAAAAGGATGCTAAATAGTAACATGAAAACAAATGAAAGTGTAAAACTCACTGGTGCAAGTAAATATATAGTTAAATTCAGAGAACTCTAATAATGTAATTGTGGTGAGTAAATCCCTACAATTCCAGTATAAGCATTAAAAAGACTACTAGGAGTCCTAGCCAGAGCAATTAGGCAAGAAAAAGAAGTAAAAGACATCCAAACCAGAAAGGAAGAAGTAAAACTGTCTCTATTTGCAGATGATATGATATTGTATACAGAAAAACCTAAAGACACTACCAAAAGACTGTTAAAACTAATAAAGGAAGTCAGTAAAGTTGAGGATACAAAATCACTATATGAAAATCATTCATGGTTATACACACTAATAGCAAACCATCAGAAACAGAAATTAAGAAGACAATCCCATTTACAAATTCATCAAAAAGAATAAAATAGCTAGGAACAAATTTAACCAAGGAGGCGAAAGACCTGTACACTGGCAGGTGTAAGACATTGAAGACAGAAATTGACAAAGACACAAATAAAGGGAAAGATATTCCATGTTCATGGATAGGAAGAATTAATATTGTTAAAATGTCCATACTACCCAAAGTAATCTAACAGATTCAATGCAATCCCTATCAAAATTCCAATGGCATTTTTCACAGAAATAGAACAAACAATCTTAAAATTTGTATGGAACCACAAAAGAACCAAAATAGCCAAAGCAATCTTGAGAAAGAAGAACAAAACTGAAGGCATCACACTTCCTGATTTCAAACTATATTACAAAGTTACAGTAATCAAAACAGTACGGTAGTGGTATAAAAACAGATACATAGATCAATGGAACAGGATAGAGAGCCCAGAAATAGACCCACACATACACGGTCAATTAACTTATGACAAAAGAGCTGAGAACATACAATGGGGAAAGGATAGTCTCTTCAATAAATGGTGTTGGGAAAACTGGACAGCCACATGCAAAAGAATGAAACTGGACCTCTATCTCACGCCATACACAAAAATCAACTCAAAATGGATTAAAGACTTGAATGTAAGACCTGAAACCATAGAACTTCTGGAAGAAAATATAGGGAGTAAGCTCCTTGATATCGATCTTGATGATTTTTTGGATTTGACACCCAATGCAAAGGCAACAAAAGCAAAAATAAATAAGAGAGACTACATCAAACTAAAAAGCTTCTGCACAGCAAAGAAAACCATCAACAAAATGAAAAGGCAACCTATGGAGTGGAAGGAAATATTTGCAAGTTATATATCTGATAAGGGTTTAATCTTCAAGATAAAGAACTCTTCATATGACTCGATAGCAAAAAAACAATCTGATTAAAAAATGGGCAGAGGAACTGAATGGACATTTTCCCACAGAAGACAGTAAAGTCATTACCTTTCAAGGTAGCTATGACATTTTATGCATGGTACATCATTAAGCCTAATTTTGAGCTATATTCTGGGTATTATAAAAGTACAATTATTTCTTGAATGTCTGCTCTGACTGGTAGTGAATACCTGGAGAGTTGTGTTAAGAAAGGTTCTTAGATAGTATCTGGGCTCAGAGGAAAAGTGCCTTATTAGCAGTAATAATGACATTCAGGATGAATGTCTGTCAGTTGTGAGCTATCCAGTGGCAACAATTAAAATAGTTTAAGATTAGTCTAGCTGTAGTTAGATATGGAATAACTTCGTCATTTCAGAAAATTAAATATGTTCTTATGTTATTTACTTTCTATTTCCTCTCCCACTATAATGTTAACTCTTGAAGGCAAGTTTTATCTGTTTTTGTCGTGCCCAGTGCCCAGAACAGTATCCAGGACATGGTAAACATTTGTGGAATGTTGCTGAAAGAATTGTTCCTGTTTCCTAAGTCTTCAAGTCTACCTTTATTTTCTTCCCATGGTAGACTACAACTTTAATGTCATTCTAGTGATCCGACCTAGAGGGATGACCTAGGCCCCTCAGGAACTTGTGTTATCCCCAGGAAGGAAGGATGGAGAAAGAGGAGGAGAAAGGAGGGAGATTAACTTAAATTATTGAGTATTGACCCAAAAAAGACAAGAGTCTCAAACTGGAAGTGACTAAGTTTACCTTGAATTGACACTATTTTTTTCCATGACTAAGAAAAGCTTCATGTAATATTTCTCATACAACCTGTATAGCTAACAACAAGCTTTCATGTAGGCCTGGGGATGTTACCCCATCTCTTCCCACAGGATACAGAGTGGTCTTGGTAATTTCCTGCTAAAGCAAAGTGGAACCTGGCATGATATTCTGATTTAGCACCATCAGTCTTCTCAAACATCTTTGTCTTATCAACGACAGAAAGAAATGCAGTGTCTGGGACCTGGTGGGTATCCCTTAACTTTTCTTTTCTTTTCTCTCCCTGGGTTTGATCGCAAAAATATATGCTCCAACTCTTCTAAGTTCTGAGACTTCTTTATTAGACTATTTAGATTTCTTTTTCCCTATGAATTTACAATGCTTTTTGCAAAAAAAGTTGCGTTATAGACCATTTGTTGTTTTATTTTAAATATTTTATTTCCTCTCACATAAGTAGTAGTGAATCTCTTAATCTAACTTTGAACTATTACCTTGTAACTCATTTAAAAGTATAGATGCTATGCATGTTATTTCCTTTCTAAATAGGTGTCTTCAGGTCTGGGCATTGCTGAGAGAAATGACATTCTGGGACTGTGTGGTGGCTATTTCTTCAATCAAGAAGTGTAAGAATGTCAGGCTTCTCATGCATGTGAAGAGGCTTCTGCTGCTCTGCTGTTGCTGACCCAGCTGGTTCAGAACCAGGTGGAAACCAGCTTGCCAAGGCCTAGCCTGCAGACATTGAGTTACTCTCAGCCAGGTCTCCTGCTCAAGTCTATCCTGGGCTACCCCTCAAGATGAAAGGAAAGTCACCTCATCTCATAGCATCCACTGAGGACAGTGGACTGGTGTTAAGGCTACATGGTTTGCTGTGGACTGACCTCAATTTTGCTACAAAACACAACTGCAGAAATGTTCTCCACCTCTTCTTAAAATTACTTAACGTTGAGGAGGGGTCTGAGCGCAGTGGAGTTCGGATTGAGCAACCTGAAGAGAAACACTTCCTGAGTACTGGGGTCGGCAGTGGGGCCCAAGTGGAGCAGGCCACACCCTTGATTATGCCTCAGGAATCCCAAGCAACTTTTTCAACCAAAGCAAAGACTTCCGTGTGTGTGATCTTCACATACCACTCAGCATGTTTCGATGTCTCGTGACACAGGCTGGTGGCCATCAATGCACAGATGTCAACAACGACGCACTACTAAAATAATTGTCATCCTAAGTTTAAAATGAACTATGTGTCTGACCCACGCACAATCAACTTATCCCACAATGGGAAGGCGGGAGAGTTCATCAAAGCTGGTATCATCAAGTTTGTTTTCCACCAGGCCTTATTTTCCATGGGTCCTACTTGTGTCCACAAAGGGTTTTCCTTGGTTTCTTACATCAGCAAGAATGATACCAATGTGAGACTGAGGAATACATGCAAATCTGGTGTAAGTTGCCCAGACACATCACTCTATCTCTGGAGCAGCCAGGGTCCAGGCTGGAGCTCTGCCAAGCTTTGAGATTCTTTCCACTGCTCAGTGCCCCGTGTGGTATTTTGGAGACAGCTCTCATGGGAGCATGTTTAGCTTCATCTGGATCGCATCAGCAATTCATACTGATCTTTCAGCCACAGTTTCCAAGACAGGATCGCCTACAGGAACTGTCAGGAGCAAATTGTTGTGCTTTAACCTCCTTAAATCTGATGAGAAACAGATACAGCTGGTTTCTTCCAGATAGTTTGTTCAAAGTGTTTTGGATTTACTGCTAAGGGCATTGCTAACTTTACTTTTAATTTAAAGCTGTTCCACTTGTATAATATAATTTAAATTACTTTAGATCAGTTGGTTCATGGTGACACACAACCAACTGCAATGGCTCAGCAAATTGGTAGTCAGATGCCTGAGGGAAGCCTGTGGGATGGGCTCCATTCTTTCTTTGAGGTTCACAATGGCACCCTGATCTCTGTTTCTCCTGAAGTGTGTGGAAGGATGAATCAGATGGCTCAGGAACACAACACCAGTATTTCTCCTTATGGATTGCCTCTTAATGTCCTTGGAGAATAGTAACTCCTGATTGACAGCTTTTGGATTGTGCTGGAAAAATACTGTCCAGTGTTTACATATTGTGAAATCAACATTTAAAACAACTGTGCTTTTGAAATATATTTGAGTCATTGTGGGCTGGCTCAGTACCATGAGAAGAAGACCCAGTCTCTTTTTAATCTATGCAAAACTTAGTCTTATTTCTTGTGGATTGGAGTTAGAGTGGAATTAAATATAAGCTCGAATTTTAACTAGTTATTATAGTGAACTCAGGACTTTCTTACATTTATTGAACAAAAAGGATGTTACTAAATTAATGCCACAGAAATTTTGTGATCTAACTTCAGCTTAAGTGAATATGTACCTGTTTTGGTTTACACAAAGCTCATAAGAACACGTATGACAAATTAAGACACCGAAACAAACTGTTGTATACTTCCACTTGTTGTGTTAACTAAGGTAACAATAAGGCTTTTTATGAACTAAAGTTGGATTTAATGATGAAGTTCAAAATCACACTAGTTCTGTTGACTTTTATTGATTTTTCATGACATTTATACTCTTGGTCATTTTTTGCTTTTTAAGAGTATTTTGGGCTTTCTTTTAAACGTTGGTTTATACTTCAGTTTCTTCCTTATTCTTAGAACCTTCAAGAATTCTTTCCTGTGTCACTTGCCTTTATCTCTGCTTTGTTCCTTTTGCATTTTGTCTTCCCTGCAAGTCAGTCTTCAGCAGCTTGTGTATAAAGCTGGTTATTATTATCAAGCTTTTTCCTTTCTCCTGACTCTTCCCTGTAAAATTGCACTGCTTCTTATGGAAGTGATTAAAAATCACAAATATGTCATAAGGAAAGGAGTATGGACAAAATGCATATCCAGCTTACCCATGTATGGGATCAGGTTGTTTGAACGGTGGTGGTGACTTTATTATTGATGTCTTTTGTAGTGGTTTGGCAGCATTCCTGTTGGCCCCTACAGAATCTGACTTGTTTACTGTTGTATTGATACTTAGAAAATCAGCAAAGTGCCTTTTTTATACCTCTAACTCAGTGAATGAGTGAAGAAAGGCAGACTTCTTGTCCAGATAATAAAGAAGCTTTATATGCCAGACCAAAATGGTCAGTACCAAAGCCACATTAAAAATTCTTCGTCGTTCCAGCTGTGAATAACCAAAACCTCAACACTGTTCAGTGACACTGGGCTGAATAACCTGGATACATAAGAGGGAGCCTTGTGTCCTTGATGTGGCTGTGAAATAAAGCTTTGAGATGGAGTTGAAGGGCTGATAAATAAAAGTTCGGGATCTACAAGGCTGTGATTCTTAAGCCTGCTGCAGATGATGCACTTGGCTTTGTGTATGTCTTATTTTCAGGCACGTTAAGTGGCAATGTGCCTGCCAGTCACATTTGACATCAGCTAGCAGGGTAGGAGCACACTCAATCCATGAACATTAAAGTCCACCAAAACTACAAATTTTTTAAAATTCAAAGATAGGCATATAGGGTGTGTCTGAAGTAGTCAACCCTCAGGGAATTTTCATTCAAAAGACATGATTGCTATCTTTATATTGGTTATTTAAATCCTGATGCTCAAATATTTCTTAGTGCTTTTAACTCAATGTTTCCTATTCATATATTTAATCCTGTAAAAGCTAGTGTTCTATCAAGTGGTTTCTGATTGAGTATATTTCGATATTTCTAGCCTTTTAGTACTTGGAGGCATCTATTAGGGGCACAAACTGTAATTGCTTATATGGTAAATTGTTTGTTGAAATGTCAGGGTTGTTAAGTTATGTGTATTATGCATTTAAGTGAGCTCAACTGCTGTACATAAGACTTAAAGTTACTCAAGGAATAAATAATTTTTTTTCTGTGGTTTAGAGTTCTTTCAAGTACACTTCAGTAGTTGACTGGTGCCTTAGCCTGGGCTGTCATAAGAAAATATCAAGGACTGGGTGGCTTAGACAAGAGAAGTTTATTTTCTCACAGTTCTGGAGGCTGGAAGTTCAAGATCAAGGTCTTGGCCAGTCTGGGTTCTGGTGAGATCTATCTTCCCAGCCTTCTTGCTCTGTCCACACGTGGTCTTTCTTGGATGAGTGCAGACAGGTGTGGGGGAGTTGTGGGGGGTCGATTGGGGGGAGAAAGAACTCTCTGGTGTCTCTACTTATAAGGACACTAATCCTATCAGATCAGGGCCCCTCCCTTATGACCTCATTTACCTCAATTACTTCCTTAAAGTCCCCTTCTCCAAATACACCCTCACTGGGGGCTAGGGCTTCAACATAAGAATTTAGGAAGACACAGATTTTCAGTCCATAAGCCACAGTTCCACATACAGAAAGCAAGTTACAGCTGGATAGGGCTTTCACATACAGTTGGGGGAATTGACTTAGGCGGTGTTGTTGTAATTGATATTTGAATGATGGACATAGACATACGACAGATTAACGTAAAGTTACTTTCATTTTTTTCTTTAGTCATTTACATCTAATGGAGTAATATCAATGCCATTCGTGCATTGTGTGTGAGTTAATCAACCTTAAAAACTCCACTATGTCATTTATCCCCATCACACTCCTAGTAACCATTTGCTGAATACTTAGCATGTGTCAGATAACGACTAAAAATTTTTTGCTCGTTAATCTGTATGATAACTGTATTAGGTAGTATTTTAATCTCTTTCTGGTCCAGAGAAGTAAATGACTTGCCAAGTTCACAGGGCTTGTTCTAGAAGAGGCCTGATTTTAACCCTGTTTGGCTGTCTCAAAGCTTGAGCCCTTTTCTTACATGACCTTATCTCATCAGAAGTGTTATATGTCCAGGGATATAAAGGAACCAAAGGAGGTGCTGCATTGGGATTCCCCTGCCTTGGGATTCTGGGCTGTTTAGCCTTGTTCCTATTAACTGAGCATTATAGCTATAAGACCAGCCTATTCCACATAGCAGAGCCCAGTAGTGGCACTCCTACCTATTCAAATTAAAGAGAAATTTTTAAAAGAAACATTTTCAAGGAACCACCTTGAGAGCTGTAGCCTGTCAGAGTAACTCAGGTCAGGCTATATTTCTGCAGGGCAAGCTGGAGGCTATCCTGAATGCCTTAGTGGCCACATTCAAGTAGCCCTGATTGTAAACTTTTGGTGCTTTATTTTTCATTTGTGTAGTACAGGTTAATGGCTTCTCAAAAATTTTTTAGTTCTTTCGGGTATCTGGTGTTGTAGAGATAAAACGTTGCAGCACGGGAATTCACATCAAGATTTATCAACAGTTATCTGTCAAGCAAGAAATGTTCAAATGAGCTTCATGAAAGCATGAAGTCAGCATGCTTCAGAACAAATGCTGGCCACTGGGCATGAATGTAGACTTCCGACGTGATTTTGGACAGCTTTCAGGAAGTGGCAAGATAAAAATAAACTAAAGAAGGTCTAATTGTGTTCCATCCAGTTCTTGACCATGCTGGCCCCAGGCTGGCTGTCTATAAACTTGGCTGCATTAACTGATGACAGTGCAGGATCACTTCCTTGGTTTCCATTAAAATCAACTTGGTCAGAGAAAGGTCTCCTCAGTCCATTTTCTTTTCTTTCATAACTTGGTACTTTCATTTCACCTGCAATTTGAAGACAGATCATAACCTTATAGCTATATGGTAGGAAGTAGTTGCCAAAGGGGTCCATCCATTGCAAATGCTGGAAGCATTCCATTCCCAAATCATTTTATGCTGAGTTGGACATGTTTTTGCATTTATTTCAAATGACAGTTAATTAAAATTTGAAAGTAAACTGTCACATAAAGTTACATTTCTTTCATTGTATGATAGCAATTCAGCAGTTTTAGAACTTCCCTTTGTAGTTTTTTTTTGTGTAATTGCTTACTAGAGATTGTGACATTCCAGAACTGTGTTAAATTTGCAAAGGTGAATCTAGATAGCACTGCGATGGTGGTTTAACACACTCAAGGTTTTAAGAACGATTGAACTCTGTTTGAGAGTGGTGTTGATAGGACTAATTCCAAAAGAAAGTGTTCACTATATCTAATTGCACTAGAAGATGGCAAATCTTGTATCTCTTAGGGTCCAATTAGGAAACAGAAACCGCACCAGTAATTTAAACAAGGAAGATTTAATGTAAAGATTGTCTTAGTCCATTTGGACAGCTATAACAAAACACCACAGCTGGGTAGCTTATGAACAACAGAAATTTATTTCTCACAGTTTTTAGGCTGGAAGTCCCAGATCAGGGTACCAGCATGGTCAAGTGAAGGACCATTTCTGGGTCACAGACGTCTTGTTTTCTGCCATCCTCACAGGACAGAACGGGGCAAGGGAGTTCTCTGGGGTCTTTATTATAAGGGCAATAATCTCATTCATGAGGGCTCTGCCCTTGTGACCTGATCACCTCCCAAAAGTCCCACCTGCTAATACCATCACATTGGGCATTAGGATTTCAATATATGAATTTGAGAGGACACACACATTCAGACACAGAAATTGTTAACTAGTAAAAGATGAGTAATTACTAAAGGAGCAACAGGAAAGTGCAAACAATACAGCAATAGCACAGGTGGGGAACAGTTGCTACCTTAAGGGATAAGGAAGAGAATCCAAGGAAGGAACAAACTTGGAAGAGGGCTCCCCGCACCCCAAGATGGATATTCAGACCTCTTCTGAGAGGGTATGGCTGTAGCCTACCACATGCCGAGGAGGTTCCTGAAGTGCCTCAGAGCAGAGCTGGTCTGCAGCTGCTGGACTTGGGCTGGCGAGAAGGAAGTTGCTTGGCCCCTTGGCCGGGGTGCCAGCCAAATTTGTTGAAAGGTGAGCACCAGTGGTTCTCTCACATGCCACTGACAGCCTCATCATACAGGTGAGAAGAAAAGCACACCAGAATCAGGAAAAGAGACTCCGTCTTCTCTTAGCATCCCTTTCACACCCTCTACAGAAAAGCTTGACCTTGTGCCAGCAGGTAAAGAAACAATGTTTATAAGGTCTAGCTCCACCACTACAAAGCACTGCAAAGAAGGGTGAATTCCACAGTGAGGCACCACTTCACACACACTAGGAGGGCTAGCAACGTCAAGAAGATGTCAAAAAGATAATAGCAAGTGTTGGCAAGGATGTGGAGCAACTGGAAGTCTCATACGCTGCTGGTAGGAACGGAAAATGGTGCAGCTGCTTTGCAACAGTGTAGCAGTTACTCAAACGGTTAAACAGAGTTAGCATATGATCCAGCAGTTCTGCTCCTAGGTATATACCCCCCAAAATTACAACTGGTGCCCACACAAACACCTGTACATGAACGTCCATAGCAGCATTATTCATAACAGCCAAAAGTGGAAACAACCCAAATGCCCATCACTTGATAAAAGAATAAATAAAATGTGGTATATCCATACAATAGAATGTATTTCAGCAATAAAAAGGAATAAAGTACCAATATGTGCTACAACGTGGATGAAAGTGGAAAACATTGTGCTCAATGAAGGAAGCCGGTCACAAAAGATCACATATTACATGATTTCATTTATATGAAATGTCCAGAATAGGCAAACTGTAGAGACAGAAAGTAGATTAGCAGTTGCCTAGCAAATGGGTAGAGGATGGAGGGGTGGGAGGTGATGGCTGAAGTGTTTGGGGTTTCTTTTTGGGGAGATGAAAGTGTTCTAAAATAGGTTGTGGTGATGGCTGCATAACTGTGTGAATGTTCTAAAAACTATGGAGCTGTGCACTCTGAGCGAATTGTATGGTATGTGAATTATATCTCAATAAAATGTTATGTTTTTTAAATTAAAAAAGTGGGGACCATTTTATTATGTTAAATTTCAAAGCTTTTTTTTTTTTTTTCACAGGAAACTGATAAAAATATCTGAAGCCTGGGGAGGTGAGGTGAGTTGCTCAGAATGTGGTTTTCCTGACACCCAGTCTGTTGTTTGTTGTATAAAGCAATACTACTTCAAGGGAGTCTTTAAGAAGGGATCCCAACAACTCCAGTCCTTCCCAGAGAGAGACTTTCTCCGAGAAAGGTGTAGCAGAACTTGTTTATCTCTGACTTAGAGGTGTTAAAGGGGGAAAGTATTAAACCGTTCATTAGGGTGAAATAGACAGGTCTGGGTGTGAACATCGCCTCAGGTTCAGCTATGAAAAACAGCTGGCTGGAAAATATGTTACCCACCTGGAAAATATGTTACCAGTCTGAAGATGAAAGGACTTTTGATGGAATGTATGTAGCATTTTGAATTGTTACGAAGAAGTTTTTGAGTTTTGATAAATATAGACTCCTTTCTTAATAGAAAGGAGACTATTTCTGGGAGTTGGCCCAGGGGCCGAGTGGTTAAGTTCGCGGGTTCCGCTTTGGTGGCCCCAGGTTTCACTGGTTCGGATCCTGGGCGTGGATGTGGCACCACTCATCATGCCATGCTGAGGCGGTGTCCCACATAGCACAACCAGAGGCACTTGCAACTAGAATATACAACTATGTACTGGGGGGCTTTGGGGAAAAGAATAAGAAAAAAAATTGGCAACAGATGTTAGCTCAGGTGCCAATCTTAAAAAAAAAAAAAAGAGACTATCTCTTAGATGTATTCCTCTCGTAGTGCCTTCCATTTTAAACTTCCAAGACATAAATCAATACAGACACAATTGTGGATCATGCTTAAAATAGCTTTTCTCTGTGTGATAATTCACATGTAAGATTGTTTAGTTTTAAAGTTTATGTTCATCTGTAGATGATTTGTAATGTTTTTCTCATTTTCATTGTATCTTTAGCACTGTCTGTTTCTTCTATCACTTGTTTGACAAACTAGAAAATGGAAGCCATATGGCACATTCCGTAGTAATATTACTCTAAATATATTGATTCTAGTTGTATTTAAAGAGAGCATCTCCTTCCTTGAACAACAAAAGTATCAAAACTAACAAAGTTTTTGTTATATTTTGGAGGTTAAACTTTCTTAAAAGATCAATAATGTAGAAAAGTTTTTACTTTTAAAGGAAGAAAATATATGCATTTCATATTAACTGAAGAAAATATGTATTTTAAAACAATTTTTATGCTTTTCTAGATGGTTTCAAATACACTGACAGTTTCAGTGTATCATCTAATGTTATCGTTTCAAACTGATTATAATTTTAGAGTTTGAATATTCTCCTGCAATGGAAGAATTCTCATGCCATATTAGGAGGGATTCAGAAATATTAAAACACAAGTTTTAGATAACATCATAGCAAATAAATTAAGAAGTTTTAAAATTCAATAAAAATATTAGGCTGCCTTGTAGTCTTGTCATGTGAGTTGTTTTCTGATCAGGAGAGTTATGTTATAAAAGGCAGGAAGCTCCTAGCTTTGGCAGAAGGATGAAGAAGACAGCCAGAGTCTTCATTACATCATTTGAGGCCAACCCTGCATTCTTTAACTAGAACATAAGCTTATTGAACCAAGACTGGGTCAAATTCTATAATGAATGTAGTGAGAGACTCAGGAATAATTTTCCTGAATTAAATTGAATAATTAAGTCCAGTTAATAACTGTTTCCAGATCTTTGGAAAATCTGGAAGAAAGCCCTCTAAATAGGTGTTTAAAACTCAAATTACCTGTTTCTGAACAAAAAAGGAAAATCATTAAAATCTTTCATTGAATATAAATGTAGCCGGCAGCACATGTTACTTCTAAATGTAGGAGCTTTCAAGTTTTAATGAAACATACTTAGCATTCACACTTTGATGAGAAATTTTTGCAGCTAGTTCTACAAAGATAACCTGAAAGGTGAAGTTCACTAAAAGAGAGGAAATCAAAAGGTGAAACTTTTTTTCGCATGTCCACTGTGCTGTAGTTGGCATTTCTTTGCTTCCCTAGTTGAAGCAGCGTAGACTTGTCTTATGCTACTGGCACCGCCTGGGCAGTGAAATGGTTCTGAGTACCGACCGTGTGCTTGTAGGCTGCAGATGGGAAGGAGGGGTCCCTGAAAGAATGACTTGACCTGCACTGTTACACCACGAGTGAAGGACCAGCAGATGTCAGCAGAAAGACACAATTCCTGCCGATTTCCTTTTCGCCTAGATGAAAAGATTGGGTCTTGTTGCTCCTGTCAACCAGAGCAGCTGGAGCTCCCTCCGCCTCCCAGATGCCTAACTCGCCCTCTAGGGTTAGAGCAGCACTTACAGCTGTATCTGTAGAACTATTTCATCCCCCTGGAAATCACCTGCCTCCACTCCCATACACATGCCACATGCCCACTCTCAGGATTCTTATTCTACATTTTTGGAGTAGCAGCTTGCAGTTTACATTTTTTCAAGGTTTGTTGTTGTTGTTGTTGTTTTTAATTTCATAATAGTTTACAACATTGTGAAATTTCACTTGTACATTATTTCTTGTCTGTCACCACGTATGTGCTCCCCTTCACCCCTTGTGCCCACTCACCCACCCCCTTCCCCTCTGGTAACCATTAGTCTGTTCTTTGTCCATGTGTTTCTGTATCTTCCACATATGAGTGAAATCATGTGGTGTTTGTCTTTCTCTGTCTGGCTTATTTTGCTTAACATGATACCCTCAAGGTCCATCCATGTTGTTTCAAATGGGACGATTTCATCTTTTTTATGGCTGAGTAGTATTCCATTGTATATATATACACTACATCTTCTTTATCCAATCATTAGTTGATGGGTACTTGGGTTGCTTCCACATCTTGGCTATAGTGAATAATGTTGCAATGGACACAGAAGTGCATAAGTCTCTTTGAATTGTTTTCAAGTTCTTTGGATAAATACCCAGTAGCAGGGTAGCTGGATTGTAAGGTATTTCTATTTTTAGTTTTTTGAGAAATCTCCATACGGTTTTCCATAGTGGCTACACCAGTTTGCATTCCCACCAGCAGTTTATGAGGGTTCCGTTTTCTCCACATCCTCTCCAATGTTTGTTATTTTTTGTCTTGGTCATTATAGCTATTTTAACTGATGTAAGGTGGTATCTTAGTGTAGTTTTGATTTGCATTTCTCTGATTATTAGTGATGTTGAGCATCTTTTCATGTGCCTGTTTGCCATCTGTATATCTTCTTTGGAAAAATGTTTGTTCATATCCTCTGCCTATTTTTTGATCGGGTTGTTTGTTTTTTTTGTTGTTGAGTTGTGTGAGTTCTTTACATATAATGAAGATTAACTGCTTATTGGATATATGATTTGGAATTATTTTCTCCCAGTTGGTGGGTTGTTTTTTTCTTTGGTTCCTGGTTTACTTTGCCTTGCAGAAGCCCCTTAGTCTGATGAAGTCTGACTTGTTTATTTTTTCTTTTATCTCCCTTGTCTGAGAAGACATGGCGTTCAATAAGATCCTTTTAAGATCAATGTCAAAAAGTGTACTACCTATATTTTCTTCCAGAAGTGTTATTGTTTCAAGTCTTACCTTCAAGTCTTTGAGCCATTTTGAGTTAATTTTTGTGTATGGCAGAAGATAGGGGTCTACTTTCATTCCTTTGCATGTGGCAGCCCAGTTTCCCCAACACCATTCATTGAAGAGACATTCCTTCCTCCACTGTATGTTCCTAGCTCCTTTGTCGAAGATTAGCTGTCCATAGATGTGTGGTTTTATTTCTGGGCTTTCAATTCTGTTCCATTGATCTATGTGCCTGTTTCTGTACCAGTACCATGCTGTTTTGATTATTATAGCTTTGTAGTACATTTTGAA